>NW_026893558.1:2091629-2391629 GCF_029169275.1 Apis cerana | reverse complement strand
ATTTCAATTAAAAATATAACTTAGATTTGAATCATGTTTTTTTCATCAATTTATTATTTCAATTTTATCGTTTAGAAATGAAAATTAAATTTAAATATTTTCGACAAAATATATGCTAGGGAACGTTAGGAAGTGATTCTAAAAAACAGAATCTAGATTTTTTGAACTATATTTACATGAAATTTAAATAATTTTCAACAAATTTGCATAATTTAAATTAATGTTACGATTCTAATATTTGAAAAAGAGAAAAAAAATTCAAACAAATTTAGATATTCGTAATATTCGTATTTCATTTCGTAATATTAAAATATTTAAAGTCAGTTCTACATCATTTCGTTGTGTTTTTGGAATGTGAAATGCGATCGCACAACTAATCAAGCAGTAATCTCAATTGAATATCTTGAGAATCATGATTGAGCATAAGCATAAAGTCCATTACGTTAGTTCATTTAAAATTACTGAAACAATATCCACGATAATGACAATTTCGATCTCATTAATACCAATGATATACAATGATGTATATCTCACATATTAGAGTAATCATTAATTTATTTTCATTTTTAAAAATCTAAAGTTGTATATTATTTTATCAATCTTAATATAACAATGTTAATAATTAGAGAATTTTTATAATTATTCAAATAATAATTCAATTTCGTTTGATTGTTAAAGATAAAAGTATCTCGTACATATCAGTTGAAAGCATAAAAAGAACAATTTCTCATAGAACGGTAGCTATTATTTTACGATCACGTTCAACTTTGGATATGTTTAATATTTAATTTCAATTCCAATATTTATTATTAATGTTAAAAATTAAAACCAATAAACTAATGATATCTCACTATAATATATTCTTAGTATTTACTTTAGAAAAATATATCTTAAAGAATGATGTCTAATTCTGCAAAATTGAAATTTAAAATAACTAATTTCAATCCTATCATTATACCAAATATAATATATGACAATAAACGATGTTATAAATAAAATCTATAAAAAGATATCTATAAATCATGTCAGAGTTCTCTACCACAATTTTTCTTATTACTTAATTCCATAAGGTTTAAAGAGCAAATGTTAAAAGAAAAATGAATAATAAATATTAAAATCATGTTAGATGATTTCTTTTAACATTAAACTGCTATGAACACACTAGTAATTAACATATAATAAACATGCTTCCAACGTGCATTACTATACATGAAATGGTAAACAAAAGAGGATAATTATAATTTCAATCATATCAAACACAAATAATAGTAAATTATTCTATTTTTAATAATTGAATTTGTTTCTGGAGTGTATTATCAATACTTCTTATTACATTATTACTATGGATTTAAAGAACACTTAGATTAATTGTTAAATTAGTTTCTCGTGGATTTCTCGTGGAAACAGAAAATGAAAGACAAATTTCATCAATATATTAAATTTCATCATATATTAAATAATGATAAATTACCATAAAGCAGGTTATAATCAATAACTTTCTGTAAGATACATTACTAATACAAAAAGGGACTCTTTTTCTTTTTATTCTAATTTCACTTTTTCCGTCTAAAAATCTATTTTGTGTATTATTTAAAAGTGATCGCAATTTTTTTATTTTCGGTGATCTTGATTTCACAAAAGATAGTCATATCTTGTCTTTCTTGTGCTAATATCAAGGAATTTTGCAGGACACTTGTGTACAGGTTCATCCAACTATTTCAATATATCGAATATTCTAAACAACATTCTGAGGATCCAGATAAAGACCACGTTTTACAGAATCATGTAGGTTTCTTCTTCCTGGAAAGATCAGCAATGATAAGGGATCAGACTAGTTTCGTTGTTTTGCGCTTCCTAAAAAAGTTTTTCTGGAATATCTATTTTGAATCTACATTGAAAATTGAATTTGCTCGAAATTAATCAGATCTAATGAACATATTAAGCCAGTTAACAAATATTAATTGATATAAAAAGAAATTAATAATCTATAATTTGTCTTTATATACAAACATTTTTAAATTTTTAATTAGAATAATAATAATTTTTTCTATTATAATGCAATCTTTTGCTTTTCTTTGTTATTAATTCAAAAGCTATAATGCTATAAATATCAATAGCATAATTTCGTTTATATCAATAGATATTGGATATAAGAATTTTTCGTAGTTATAAAATTCTAATTTAATTTTTTAATCAATTTCTTGAATTTAAAAATTAATAGAAATTAAAGATGCCGATATTAATTTCAGTTTTAATTCATTTATTAATAAATTTTTCATTAAAAGAAGAAAAAGAAAATTTCTTTTAAATTTATAAAATTTTAACCTAACTTTTCTAATTTTTAAATTAACTAACTTTTAAATTTTTAAATTTACAGAAAATATTGGCAATTTTAAATTTTTTGCTTTGATAGAATTTGTTAGCTCTGATTCATTCTTGAAGCTATAATATGTAATAATAAAATTCATTTATTACAAGATTCATTGTTAATAAGTTATTGTAAAAAGATCAAAAGCAACATTCATATGCTAATGAAAGTTCACATTTATCTCTAAATTAACAATATTCGAAATTACAAATTCAAAAGAATTCTAAAAATTAAAATGTTCTTAAAATTTTGATAGTTGAGGAGTTCAGAAAATTCTGAAGATTAAAATGGTTCGAAAAGTTCTGAAGTTCAAAAAATTCTCTCAAAACACTCATACTTATTCTAAAACTTCTTCCATGCTTATCTCGCGAGATTGCAAATCTTTAATGGGATACACAAATGATCAATAATATTGCGGACCAGCTTTCTGATTGAGCGACAATCCCAATCTAAGAAAAATTCCTAGAATGAGACTGAAAAACTACGCCACTAACAGAATCCGCCGTTTCCCAGAAAACTAAAAAATGTTTGCAATAATTCTTTTCAAGGATGATGCTCCTTAATTAAAATGTTCTATCTAATATTTCTTTATTTTTCAAAATATTATTGCAAGAATCTTAAAAAAAACATTATAAGAAAAGTTGAAATATGAGTTTTTATGTTTTTTAATGCTAAATATGATTTTTTAACTTACAAAGGATGACAGTAGACACATGTCGAGTTAATTTTGATTTTTATAAATCATTTAATTCTAATGATGATATTTTCCCATATACATATTTCCACGATCGGTTTCTCTTATTTTTTCTCAATATTTTAGTTTTGCATATAGTTTTGCATTTGTTTTCGATCCGTCATGGGTAAGTTGATACGCACGCAATATACAATTCCGATCCAACAACGTACCACATTGTAAAATGTTCAACGTGAATATCGCCGATATTATTGTTTTCTCGTGGATATGAAATACTGATGATCGCAAAAATATTCATTATAAAAAGAAAGGAAAGAGAAAAATTTTAAATAGCTCGGCATAATAATAAATCATCCTTAAACGATTCTAACAAAAAGATTGAAACATCATTGATTATTTTTTAATATGAAGAAATCTAAACCTGATATGATATATAATCTATTATATATTTCCTTTAGATTAATATGTAATATTGCGATTATATGTATACTGCTTGTTAGTAGATACATTAAATATTTTCAAAATTAAAGAGAATTATAATAACATAATATATTTCTCATTTTATTTATCCAATTTTTTTTATCAAATTAATGCATAGAAAGAATAAGAAATTGATATAAACAATTTGATAGAAATAAAAATAAATTTGAAAAATTCATTTTAATAATGAAATTGTATTGATATTTTAGTTATTAATGGAATCAAAATGACGCAAGAAAAATTAGAATTAAAAATTATTTTCATCATTCACAACTTATTTTATTTTTCATCAAGTTGATATATTTTATTTAAATTGAAATGAAAATGTTATTTAAATTTTTTTAGATTACTTTTATGTGATTATGTTCCGATTGATATTAAATTAAAATAAAAGTATTGTTAAATTTATTGGCATAATTAATCATCCATTTTATAAATTACAAGTATTGTTAATAATATCAAAAAAGAATTTCGATGATTTGTTATCTTATAATTTTCAATAATATGACAAAAATCATATAATTGTATAATTATATAATAATATCGATATCTCTTATTTTATCTTATAATTATAATTTTGATATACCAAAAATTATTATTTCTTTGGATACAACTAAAAAAAGAGAAAAACATAATTTAATGATATAATTTAAAATTTCCTTGTTAAAAAAAGTAATTAAAAAGATTAAAAATAAAAACTTTTCTTAATAATTTGTTATATTATTAATAAATAAATTTAAATTAAAAAAAAATAAACATCGAAATAATTAAATTTATATTAATATTAATATTATTATGAAAATTTAATATAATATAATATAATATAATCTATAATATAATATAATATAATATAATATAATATAATATAATATAATATAATATAATATAATATATCTAAAATATTAAAACATATTGCTATTTAAACAGAATTAAATTAGTTGTAAGTCATGATTTATTATGTGTAAAAATATAAATCTTTTGTAACAATAAAATCTAATTTAATCACAATGTCATTCCATAATAGAATTAATAAAATTTATTAAATATCCTATATAATTCTCTCCATTAATATAACTATGATCATATTAAAACGATTTTATATATTAAATGATATATTAATGATATTGTGATTTGTTTATATTCTAATGTGTTAAATACGAATACGCAAACGCTTTTTTTCAGAATCGACAGTTTTCAAAAACATCAATTTTTAAAAAATTGCAATTTTTTATTTTTGAAAGTATTTTATATTTTTATAGTAATGGTTATTCATTTTCTTCTAAAGGAAAAAATGATTTTGTGAATTTTCTTGAACAAAACGATATAAGTAGATAGTTATCGCAATTATAAGATGAAATAATAATAATGATCAAAAATAAAAGAATTTCGAAAATACACTCATTTTTCTGATATTTTTCAATTTGTTTTATGTTTTATCACAATATGTTTTATCACAAACAAATTGATTATATAGTTGTTCGATTTTTTTTTCGTTTCTTTCGGTGGGATTATTAATTCTTCGCCATTTATATCTAAATATAATTCATTCAATTATTTTATAATTTAACGCCAATCATTTGCACGTCGATTATTAAGTTTCAAGATTTATTGGAATCTATCCTTGACTCGAAATTTTCCTTTTTATTTTTTTATGACAATTATCATCTTTTTTTTTTTTTGATATTCATTCTATTTGATCAATTCGTTATTTTTTTCAAACTTATCAAGGAAAGGTATCACAAAACAGAGAATGAATTGATAATAGATATAAATATTAGATATAATACTTATCATTATATTAGATATAATTTGAATTCTCAATCTAAAGAAAATTGCAAACGAATTTGATAGAAATAAAAAATATGAAGAAATTTAATTTGATATAGTAAGATAGGAATTCGATTTAACTTGTATATTATAATGAATAAAAATCGGAAGTAATAGGAAACACATTAAAAAAAACATTAAAAATAAACAAAATGTAAAAATTTTTACTTTTTTCAAAATTTTTTTACTTTACATTTTTATAATGTCAAACCAATATCAATTTAATATTATATAATATCAAATTTTTAAAATTTTATATTTTTACATTTTTAAATGGAAAAAGCATGATTTTATTTTTATGTATAAATAAACACTTTAAAGCAAGAATAATAATCTCATAATTTGTAAAAAAAATTCATTAATAATAATAAATGTAAAATTCTCTATTAATCTATTATCGATTCTCTATCAATCTATTATAAAGATGATTTCAAAAAGTTCTTCAGAATGTAAAATATATATATATTAGAATTTTACTTTGCTCCGATAACAATGAATTTATTCGTTATTTTGAAAAAAATGACAACGACGGAATAGGTTTTGATTCATTTCAAGAAACTTTTATCGAATAAAGGAAATGATTTGCTTTCATATCATGATGCATCGATCAAAATATTCAATAAATTATTATTTTTAATCGGCACTGTTCTTTAATAATTTAAAAGATTGTTTCGAAAAAATATTCGTTTTATCTAGCATCAAAAAATTTTGAGGTAATATCCTTCATATTAAAAACATAGATATATCACTAAATGCTTTCAGAATCTGTTGGTGCGATTGCTATTTGCATTATGTGATAATGAGCCATATATCTAATACATAAGATCATTTAGATTTATGCACCGGAATATATGCGCGATACATTTCACGAAATTATAAGACAAATTCTTCCTGTATTTATAAAATTATATTTCTCGGAAACGAAAAATATTAATTTTTGAAGATATTTTTACATCTAGTTTATCATAGTTTTTAAATTGTATATATTTGTATATATATGTATTCATTATATTTAGAAATATGTATTCTATATTTTGGAAGATATTGATTATTATTGTTGTTGTTGCTGTTGTTGTTATTGTTATTGTATCTCGAATCAACAGTAAAATACTGTAATGTTCGAGTTAAAGGATCGAATACATTTTGTGAGTAATCTTGTGATAATTATGTTATTTTTGCATCAAAGACTTATTTAATTTATATATTGAAATATTATGTCTTTTGAATTGGAGAATTTCAATTTTATTATAATTGATCTATTATAATTGATTCAATAAATCAGTTTTTATCTAAATTGC
Organism: Apis cerana; assembly: GCF_029169275.1. NCBI lineage: Eukaryota > Metazoa > Arthropoda > Insecta > Hymenoptera > Apidae > Apis > Apis cerana. The sequence continues at coordinate 2,384,962 of NW_026893558.1, read as the reverse complement.
CTGATAGAAATTTCATTGTTAAATATTATAATTAAAATTAATCCATTTAATAATCATCATTTAATAATTATGAACAAAAATTTCAAAATTTTGAAAGAAAGGGATCGTTCAAGAATAAATTTCAACTTTAATGAATTAATTAATTTCTAATTTTAAATTAATTATTTTTAAATTTTTAAAATAATTTTAAATCTAATTTTAAATTTTAAATAATAAAAAATAATTTCTTTTTATAAATTTTATAAATAATATATCTTGTATTGAGAAATAAATATTCTTTTTTTATCTATAATTTATTCCACATAACGTGTAGATGTTTACAGGCATTGTTTCGTTTCAATTTTGAACTTGTTTGCATTTTTATGTGCTATATATGTTTCATTTGTAATAACCTAGGTAAATAAAACCAAGAAATAAAATCAAATTGCAAATTAATTATTATTTTTAATTTCTTAAAAATTCAACAAATTAAATGCAATTATATAAAAAAAAAACGTTACTTAAAACTTGTAATATAATTCTAATTTTCAAGAATATTATTTATAAATTATTTCGATTTTTTTTAATATCGTCACTTATAAATTATTTTTCAAAATTTGTTTTGAAATTCCCGAGTTCAATACGAGCTCTAGAATAAATATATTTCAAATATTTAAAAGTTATTGCTTTTCATTGTAAGTTAAAAATCTATGAAATATATATTGATCCTATGTTTAATCATTTCTACAATAATCTTTCAGAAAATTCTTAATTTCATATTATCTATATTTGTATCTTCTTTATTTTATCGAATATCACATTTGTTATATCTTTCGCAAACATATGCACGTGCATGCATATTCCATGCAATTATCGAATGATTTAACAAATCTCAAATAGAAAGTAACACAATTTAACATCAAGCAGCGTAATTGAAATATTATTAAATATTAATTATTTCAGTTCATATATAACACAAGCATTATATTTCGATCCATCCCTGAAGATATATAATAATAAAATTAATTTATTACAAAGTTCTATTTTAAAACGATCAAAAATGAAATTTATACGTTATTAAAGTTTATTTACGTTTATCATTGAATTCACAAGGTTCTATAAGTTCGAGAATTACGAAGTTTAAAAGTTCGAAAAATTAAGATATATATATATAATATAAACAATTTTTTTTCTATTTTTTCTTCTATTAAGGCTGTTACAAAGGATATTTTGATCTATCATTTAAATATCATAGATCGTATTTGAGATAAAAACATTTTAAATTTTAAATTTTTAAATTTTTAAACATGTCATACTCGATTTATGGTTAATTTTTAAATAATAAATTAGTTTTATTTGTTTCTTTATTATTATATATGTGTAATATAATATTATATGTATAATATTAATATGTATAATTATATATATTATATAATTACATAATTATACATATATATATATATTATATTTTTATTATATATTTTTATTATTTATGTTTACAGAAAAAGAACTTTGATTATTCGAATTGATTATTATCAGTTATCCAAATTATTAATTCAAGCATAGAATGAGTAATTTAAATTTGTGTATTTTATAATGTTTAAGCTCCAGGATACGTATCATACCATATTTAAAATTTTCCTTTTTTTTATTAAATGAATATTTTTTTATGTAATATTTGAAAGTTATTTCATTTCTACTTATTTTACGATATGTTCACAAATTTGGTATAATACTGGTATAATATTTCCTAACCAATTATTTGAAAATTTACATATTTGAATGAACTTCTTTCCTAGTTAATCCAAATAATCGATATTTTATTGTAATCTTCGAGGTGGGAATAAATCATTATTTGATATTTGATGCTATCATTAAATAAATATCGAGTAAATATTAGACTGAATATTTATGCAAATTTTATACATCAAAATGTATAAAATATAAACAAAATTTATTGAAAATAATATATTATGATACCAATAGAATACAATATGACATAACATGGAATAGTGTATAAAATTTATATAATATTTATCACTACTACTTGTAATTTACATTATAATGAGTAATAATAATATTTTTTATGTTTCCACTATCAATTAATATCTTTTATTTAATTTTAAATAGATTAATTTATATGTTGAAAATTTTCTCTCAGCATTATTTTGAATGAATATTCAATATTTGAATGAATTACTTAAAGTACTATTAGGTATTATTTAGATAAATATAAATATATTTAAATATATAATATACAAAAATATAATACATATATTTACAGATTTTATAATAAAGTACGTTTAGATAATATTTCGAATTTTAAATTATATAATATATTATTTATGTTTTATAATATCTATAAATTAATATAAATATATATATTTAATTTATACTTAAATATATATATTTATATTAATTTATAGATATTATAAAACATAAATAATTACGCATTTTTTAATTGCAAACACATACAAGTATCATTTTCAAATATTTCTAATTTTAGATTTAATAATTTTTTATGATATCAACCTCGTGTATACAAATATATTTCTTTCTAGAATTTATATATTTAACATAATTTTTATAAATGAATGTGTACGTGCGTACATGTGTGTTATGATTTGCAATGATATGCGAAAATATAATAATCCAATAAAATTTTCTAAATGAAATAGATATTAAAAATTATTATTTAATTGTACTAAAAAATACGTATTATGTAGAAAATACGCAAAATGAAAAATAAAAAATATGTTTTTACAATCCTAATCATAATATAAATTCATATCCTAATCTCATTGATTTACCTACATATTTTATCTAAATTAAAATACATATTTGCATAAACATCCGCAGTCTAGTAATATACTTTATAAACAAAATTTAATAAAATAATTTATTCAATATAAATAATAGTGATTTATTATTTATATTATATATTAGATCAAATAACGGATGATTTTGTATGCGACTGTCACAGGATTTTTGAAATTTGTCAATTCGAACATTTATTTTCAAATACTTAGAAAATTGCCAATTTTAAATTGGAAAATTTTCTATTTCATAAATCAGTAATATGTTACTATAAAGCCAAATGAGTCCAAGTGAGTCATGACTCTTGGTAATTATCCTTGGCATTTCCAGATGCCCGGACCTGACCCGGCGGAAAACCTATTGCTAGACAATCATACATCGATGGCTAACCTCATACATTTATTTTCCAAAATACATCTCATAGTAATATTTCGTTGAATAAACTTGTTCAATAAATTTGATTCGTTTTTTAATTTTTTCAATTTTGAATGGTCCTTTTAGTTATTAGTTATAGAAAAATCTTAGTCACTTCATGTGTTATAAATCAAATCTTTATAAGCTAATTTCAAAAGATCTATGGGATCGAGGAATTAATATTACATATATAAATTAATTGTTTAATTATTTATTAATTTTTAAAATTATGTATATCGATATCGTACTTTAATATTTATTTTATAAAAAAATACTTCATAACAAATTTCAAAAAATTTATCCATTTAATAATTATATATGATATTCTTTGAATTTATTTAAATTAAAGAACAAATTCAATAGCAATATTCTTAAAGCCATTTCTCACATTATAAATTTAATAATCTAAAATTAAATAATAATAAAAAAATTCATTTACAGATGCACAAAGTTAAGTGAAGATAAAATATAATATACATTATATCTGAAAAATTGATTTACAAATTAGATAATACAGAGATGAAACTAAATGGATTTGCAGAATATATTTAAAATTCTCATAAAAATAAATAATGAATGTAATAGAATAATTAATAATTTGGTAAAATTGAATAAGAATTGTTTCATTTTACTTGTAATAAGTTTTCTATTTATTAAATATTAAAATATTTAAAAACGATGCAATATATAATTTTGATAATCTTTTAATTTCTTTTGATTTACTTAATTTTCAAAACATTAATATATATACAATATATACAACCGTATATAATTATTGTTTATGCTGTTGCAATGTTTTCCTATCAATATCATGATAATATATTACGAAATATCTTAAATATTTTGATATTTATCTTTCTTTGATATTTATATTTATTTACATTAAAGCTTTTTTCATTGATTTCGATGATTTTGGATCTTGTTGTCAAAATAACATTTCTTTATATATGTATAAATTTAAAATCTTAATTTTATAATGATTCGATATTTTTAAGATAATAAAGATTCAAATTGTTTGAGACATATAAGCAATATAAAAAAAATTAAAAAAGATAATATATAGAGTGATAACTGATAAATGAAGTACATTTTGCTGCTTATCGCTACCGGTATACATTCCTAGACAAAATTCAAATTTTACATATAAGATGTAAATATAAGTATTATATGTATATAGAAAATATTTGTTTCTTTATATAATAAAACAAGATTTTGTTAATATTTTTGTTAATTATTTAGAAAAAAAGATTCTGATCGATACAATAATTCTAATTTTTTAATAATTCTTGGATATGTCATAAAGAAGAAAATTTTGAATTTTTTTATAACATATAACTACCTCTCGACATTAGTTTTTGGTTTTTAGAATACATTTTTTTTAAAATATATTTGCTAAAAAGCAATATGCTATTATTTCATTATATATTCATATATTCATAACTATTTATAATTATTGAATTGGATGTTAATGAAAATATTTTTATAGAAAATAGATTTACGATAAGAATTTATTTCGCGATTAAAAAATATATTTTTTATTTTGCATATTTAATATATTATATTGTATTGTATATTGTATTGTATTATATTGTACATTTTTTTCATATTTTTTGTATTTATCTCATGTATTAATATAATAATTTTTATTTATCTATTTATTTATTAAATAACTATGTCGCTTAGAAATTTAATCATATTATAAATTATGACATATATATATAGATATTGATATTTATAAGAAATATAAATATATGTTAAATATTAGTATATTTACTTTCAAAAAGCTTTGCTGAAGCTGCCGCGCATCCGACTTGAGTATTCACGCTCTTTTATCATCTAAAAAACCTAAAATGCTTAGAACTCGTTAATTAAGCCTTATCAGACATATGTGTATATGAACTTTTTTTATCATTTTGATATCGAAAATTTGATATCTAAAATCCACAGATGTCTCACATTTTTATTAACATGCTATATTTTATATGTATACATTATAATGTATATCTAATATAAAATATATATAAATATAAATATACATATAATATATATATATTTGAATCAACAATTATAGAAGTTATTAATAAACGAGTTATTAATAAAAAATATTTTTATATATGTATATTATATATGTTTAAGATATTATTATTATATATATTTAGGTACATATGTGTATATTTACATGTATATTATATATAAAGATTCCCATATTTTCTTTTTGAAATTTCAAATTGAAAATATCTAATATTTAAAATGGAAAAAAAATATCTGGATATAATATATAATAAAATATTTATTTGTTGATAATTTGTTACATTCAAAATAATGTCTATTATATTTAAAAAATTGTTAATTATATTCTAAGATGTTTAAATAAGATGTTTAAATAAAATGAGAACCTTAAGACCTTCACATTTTTTAGGTGTTTTTAATTTTCTTTGTTCCCAGAATATAAAAGATAAATTATTAGAAAATATTAAAATATTTTACTAGATTCTTTTCCATGTAATAAATTCTAAAAAAGGAATGACTTTTCATTAATAAATTTTGAATAAATTTGAATAATTTGAGTTAAAAATTCGAACTAATATTAAAATCATGGTTTGATTTATAATTATGTAGATTATAGATTGCTAAACCTATGTATTTCCGAATGTATAAGCGTGAAAATAAACAAAGAAAAAGGGAATTTATTTCGACTGTTTCACAATTTCATACATTTTACCGTTGCATTTATAATCTTAGATTTATTTCATTGTTTCTTAGTGTGATAATAATTTTCCCTATTTTCTCTTTTTCTATCTTCTATCTAAGGAAATCAAACAGAATTTTTTTTGTTGAACAATTGCACATGATAGTGAATAGAACACATTGCACCTTTCTATTTCGTTTATACAAACAGTTGCGAGAATTCGAACATGATCAATCATTTTTTTCTTTTTTTTTTTATTTAGGTTTCTTCTAACTAATGATCGGCCTTGAATTCCGATAACGATCAATCCATATACAACTACTGATCAATTCATTACTGAAATCCATTGTTTCTTCTTGACAACGAAAGTATGAACCAAGCAACAATCGCTTAGATCAACAATCACTACGAAACCTTTATTTTTTTTTTAAACATGGGTCTCGTCATATTTTTCTTGTACATAGACATTTTGTGCAGGCGATCGTGATGTCTTGGTCTTTGTTGCAGCCCAATTGTTTATTTTTCGCAATCGAAAATTATTCAATTCATATCTTGAAGAATCTTGAAGAACGATAAGTGACGTAATAACCGTACTTTTCCTATTCGAAATTTTTCGAATATTTTTGAATATCTTCATTGGTTGCATCAAGTTCTTTAAAGTCATATACATATAAAATCATCTTGAGAGCATGTGTCGAGACAGCATTAAGAGAACTGATCTGCATTGATGAAATGATCTCTGATATCAAACGTTACGGTGCAAAATTATGACTTTTTAATGATTCGTAAATATTTATATTATTAGGATTATATCAAAATCATCTTACAGTATATAAAGAATTATTTCTGTTTAAATATGAAGAAGTAATGATATTGAAGATTGATTATATTTTATTTGATTATGATTGATCATTATGAGATATTTTCGTTAAAATAAGAATATTTTTTTGTTAATTTTTAAATATTTGTGAGAAAAAATTTTTAATTAAAAATCGAATAATTAAACCTTTTTTACAATTTTAACGTTGATATTAATTATGAAAATCATCATCATTAATTATAAAAAAATTTAACTATAAAATTATATTTGCATATAAAGATAAATAGATATTCTATTTATCAATATTACTTTACTTCATCTGATATTGTAATAAAAAATAAAAAAAAGATAAAATAAGGAATTATTTTTTATATCGTTTTTATACATATTTTATTACTATTTCATATAGCAAGAAATATTTTTCATTTTTCATTTTTCACATTAATTTTTATTGTTACTATTATTTTATCAAATATCATAACATAATATCATAATATAATATCATAACACACACACGCTATAAAATATTGTTATCATTTTTAATAATCTTGTTCAATATAATACTATTATTCTCTATAAATATTAAGAAATATTTGAATCATATTAATTTGATAAATATCTCTATAAATATTTCTTCTCAATAAAATAAATCAATTCTCTTGAATTAAAATGATGAAAAATTTCATTTGAATTCTTTTTTCAATGGTAAAGATATCTTGATAAGATATCTTCATAAAAATCATCGACATAAAATGGGTCGTGTAGATCTATTAAGAAACAACAGCAAGTTACTAATTTCTTGGCAACTAATTTCTTGATCTCATGACTTTGCAAAATGAATCGGATGCAACGGATAGAAGTTGATTATATTTAGTCAAACATCAACGCATATATAATCTAGGTGTACGTTTAACGTGTATGGAATAAAACAGTCAGCGTTTTATCTTTTCGATCTTTTGATGTTTCAAACAATATTCATAGTTAACGTGAAAACACAAATGTTGAAAAATTTTTCAAAAATTGATTTCGTAATTTAACATAGGATTTATTTAGAATTTATTGAAGTGATAATGTTTTAAAAATTAAATATATTTTAAATTACAGAAATTAATTTACGAATAAGAAATATTTTGTTTAAGATATTAAAAATAGAAAAGAAAGATGATTGAATTCGTAAAATTGAAAGATGAATATCAAATATTTCCAATATTTTTTTAAAATAGCTATTAAATGAAATAAAAAAATAGAGAATATATATTATGTACAAAAATAAAGAAGAAATTTAATTGATATACGCATATATATCAATCAAATGAAAATTAAAATTACAGATAGAATTATGTTAATAGAGAAAACATTTTTAAAAAGAAAGTGATTTGGTAGTTTTATTTTTTAAAAAATTTGTAATAATAAAAAGTTATAATAAACATGACAATCAAATTGTTGTTATTATCTTAATATCAAATATGTTATTATTATTCTATTTATATTTCATGAATCAAAGATCTAATACAATATTTTTCTAAAATGTTAAGTGATTATCATTGCAATCTTTGCTTTTTCTTATTAAATATAATAAATTAAATAATATTAAATAATAAAAAATAAATTAAATAATAATCGCAATAAATTATAGTTTTTATTTATATTTCAGAATAGCTTATTTAATATAGCAATTAAAGTTACTTCAAAGAAAGAGAATAATTTTGTAATTCAGTTAAATTCAAATATTTAAATCTTAATATTAATTAAAAGTTAATAATAATTTTCATAATTTTATATAAAAAATACAAACATGATTATTTATCTCATATTACCAAAATATTTATTACATCAAAAAAAAAAATCAAAATTTCTCGATGAAGTTTATTATAATATGTAACTATAAATTTTGTTTTAAGACAAAGAAGAAAAATCGTCTTCGATCATTTTGCAATAATTCGTGTAATTCATAAATTATAGGGAGTCGAATAAATGATCATTTAACTAATAATAACGATATGAATGAATACATAATGAAATTATATTGTCAACTAGAATATAATACTGCAAAATGATATATACTAATTAATGAATTCATCGCAAATCCCCGCATTGCATAAATAAGTCCTTAGCAATCTTGCTGCTGAATAAACATTAAACAACTGATAGTTATAATCGATAGGATAGTCAGAAATATGTAAAATATGTAGCCAATATGTGCAAATATGTTCTTTTGAAAAATTGGAGAAATCATGATTAAGCAAAAATGCGAAACAACGAGTATCAAATGCGAGTATGAGATTTTTATGTTTCACATGAAATTGATACTAAGATAAAATCGCGGGATTAATAAAGAAAAAAATATAACAAATGTAATTATTTTTAATAATGATAATAGATAGTGATAAATTATAATTATATTGCAAAACTTAAATAACAATAATAAAAGGAATATATAGAATTTATATTCACAATCGAATTTTATAAAATAATGTAATAGAAAACTTTTCCAAACTTTTATCAATTAGAAATGGATCAAAAATTAAAAAAAATTACTCTTAAAAATCATATACTTGATTTGAAATATTGTTTAATCAGTAGTTTAAAAATATTTTAAACTAAAATAAATATAAAAAAATTTTTTTTCAAAATTATTGACAATTAGTATGTTTAGTTATTTTACTTTTACTATTTCTCAATAAATCGATAAAAAGATAAAAATTAAATTCATTACAGATATTAAATATATGAAAGTTGTAAAGATATCAAAAGATATATTGAAAAAAAAATCAAAGTTTTGAAATTATCATATTCACGAACATTCATTGCTCGCAAGATTTATAAATAGTTTACTCTTTTCTGTTATTATCTCTTTTTCTGTTATTATCTGTTGTTTACAGATATTTATTAAGCCTAAACAAAGAATGATATTATCTGAAAAAACATTTTTGAAAATTTAATCATACTTATAATTGTATATTTTGACATACTTCAGCCTGGTTGGACCAAAACCCAAACATGATAGCCCAAACACAATTGACTCAATGGTAACCAATATTATTTTAATTCGAAAAAAATTTTTCCTAATTCGGAGATATCGTAAGTCAGGTATTAATCGCGATATTATTGGTTATTATGCACTGCGAAGAAACTGAGACCTTCTCAATTAAATTAGAAAAGAGGATATGAACTTCACTCGAAATAGAGTCTCATTCTGAACACATCGTGCTCTGACCGGCGAACATGATTATCTATTGTCCGATTATCGTCGATTATCGTCATATATCTATTAGACATTGTGAGAGACCCAGTTCTCTTACAGACATGTGTATCGCATTTGTAATCGCACTAATACAGTTTACTCGTCGTAAAAAAAATGCATCGATACTAACCAGTTTCTTCATATAACATAATCTTTCAGTCGAAAGAGCATTCAACACATGTATCCATGGATTTAACAATCCATTATAATTCTATTATTATTACTGCGGGCGCAAACACGTCACAAATCATATATTTTAAGAATCTTTTAGAATATTTCCTTGATTCTTAAGAATTTATATATTTTCAGAAATTTTTTTCTAAAAAAATTTATTTGCTAGAAATTTCAATATCCTTAAGAATTTCAATATCTCTATGATGTAAGTTATTGACTATCACGAATTACATTTTCGTAAATTTTTCTCATTTTTAAAGTATTATTATTTATGATTATTGATATGATAGTTCGTTTGAAAAATTAAATTTTTGTAAATTTTAATATCGTATCAATATGAAAATTTATTAATATTATAGAATAATAATTAATAATAATATTATAGAATAATAATTAATAATAATAAAAAATTATTATAACAAAAAATTAAAATTAAAATAAAATAAAATAAAATTAAAATAAAGCTTTTATGATTAAATCAAGACTAATGTAATTTGATATTTTTCTTTATATTTCAAATTTTTTCAATTTATTTTCAAAATAATTTAATTATCGGAATTATCGTTTCTTATTTATCTAACAACTTATTTTCTAGAATTATTTTATCTTGATTATCTTTATTTGTACATTTTAAAATATTTAAAGTATGAATATGTTAAAATTATTATAAATATATTTATAATTATAATATATTTCTATATTTTCTTTGTTTCAGTTTCTAATACTCTATCCAAAAAATCTTTTTGCATGTATTGTAAATATACACAGAAGAAGATGCAAACATGCGAGAAATCGATAACTAATAAGTTACCATCAATCGAAATATTGACAAAGTATAATCTATACAATTGATATTATGCTATCGCTATTTACTATTATATGAATTTATCATGCGATAGCATTGTATTCAATATTTTCTAGCTAATTAATAATTAATCGCCTTTTGGCCTTCTAGACTTCAAATAAACTGATAAATTTGTGTGTTAAAAAAAAATAGTAATTCATGATAATAATTTTATGCTAAAGATGATAATTCGCTAAAGATGCGCGCAATGGTGATATTTTATTATCATAATTGCATGCAGTATTGATTAGACTTTGCATCCTTGATTATCTCGAGTTATTTTCACTTCATTTGAATCGCTTAGCAACACTTAAATTATTGAATTTTTAAACAAGGTAATGTTTTTCTCTTAAAATTAAAATTTCAAGTTGTTATTTAAACGCAAAGGATAATATTATTATATTACAATGAAAAATAGAAATTGGAGATTTATTCTAAATATATATTAAATTAAAAAAAAAAATTTATAATAAAATATATAAATAATTTTAATATAATATATTATATAAATAAATTTAAATATTGTTTGATAATAAAATTACATTACGCGATTGGAAACTTTTATGATAGCTATATAACTTGATGACATAACTTTGATTCAATATTCAAGTAATATCGGAACATAAAAATTAAAATATTTTTTAATAATACAAAGAATATTAGAATATTAGAATTAATAATTACAAAGAATATTAGAATATGTAAGCTTCAAAAATAGATCATTTTTACGAAAAATTATCTGATTAATAAATCTATTTTGAAATTAATGTTATTTTTTCATTTTTTACAATTTCTAATTCATTTTTACGCAATTTTTGTAACTAAATATTTAGAAAATGTATGAAGATCAAATTTGTTTTCTTATATTGTGAATTTTTTAATATAATCAATATTATAATTATTGATTTATTTATTTAAATTATTTATTTAGTAAAAAATTATTTTAAAATATAGTAATATTAAAAAATGTAGTATATAACTTAAAATGTTTAATATATTTATAATTCGTATTTTTCTTAAAAAATTCAAGCATGAAATTTTGGATTCTTTATATTTGGAAAGTGTGTTAGACGACACTTCTTAATTGTTCTTTTTTTTTTTTTTTGCTTGTGATTTATGTTTGAGTTAATTATACATAAATCAATATCAAATCTATAGCATGCATTATTTCATAATTTTTATGAATACTCGATTTTGTTTTATTTGTTCCATAATTTTTTTTCATTCGAAAATGACGATAAATTATTAATAAATAATATTAACAAATAATATTATCTATGAAAATACTTCATTCTCTTTTTAGTATTGATTATAATGATTTGATTTATTGTAATATATTAGATATATTAAAGATTGTGGATATGCGGGATATGTATATGAATTTTAATTTTATACTAAGATCCTGAATTTTTTTATATATCAGTTCACAAGATTTATTTTTTATTATTTTTGATTTTTTTACCATTATCATTATAAATTTATATAAATTATATAAATTAAATAATAACTGAATTTGTAAAAAGATATTTCATGTTAAAAGAAAAATTAAATATATTGACAATTTTTTATATTTTTCTTTGTTTGAAATTTTATGTATTTTTCATTGTTAAAATATTTTTTAATGATAAAAAATAAAATTATATATATAATATAATAATATAATTAATTTTTGAAATAATTTAAAAGATAAAATATTGCTTAATTAAAATTGCTAAATTAAAATTCCAATTTCTTTTTTATTTTAATTCTATTTTATAATTATTTCAAAAGAGATCTTTTTCTCTTCCATCTTTTTTTTTCATTTTATTAACAATATATAACATAACTATAACGTTAATAATTTAATTTAAAATTATTTCTTGTTTTGTATCTTTAAAATTGATGTTAAAGATCTATAAAATATTAACTAAAATTTAATTCCTTTTCTTCTTTATATATATATATATATATATATATATATATATATATATATATATATATATATATATATACATCGCATATATATTGTTTCTCTAAATCTAATCTAAATCTAATTCAATTAAAATAAATCATGTTGAGATCATTGCATATTATCGATCGTTGCATGAATTTTTCGTTCATAATAGTTCATAACAATTATATAGTTATACAATATAGTTATACAATATATATAGTTCTTCACTTAGATAAGAATTTCGTATCATTAATCTATTCTTCTTGTAATTATTTTTAATTAGTGCGGTAATCAGCATGAAACTGTATTAAATTCGTTCTGTAAATCAAAATCTTCTAATCTTTTTTTATATTTCCTTTTAGAAATCCTTTTTTATATATAATTTATTAAATTATAAAAATTATAAACATTTTCTATATACACATTATTGAAATTGTAATTGTTTTTTATTGAAACTTGTAAAATTTTCTTGTTCAATCATTTTTTTTCAATTTTTTTTAAGCAAGAAAAGATCTCAAATTTGGAGATTCAAATAATTATGAAATTTTTTTTTCGAGATATATCCTTATGTAGGTATGTATAATAGCATAACTTTTTTCCTGTTTGAAATTACTTCAAGAAGAAAGTCAACTTTTGAAAATTCTATTTTTAAATTATTTTTCGATCTTATAACCAAACTATAAGAAATACGAAAAAATGTTTTTAGATAAAAGTTTTTTTTCATAAGAACATCTAACATAACATAAAACAATTAATTTTTATACAATTGTTATATTTTTTATAGAATTAATTAAAAAAATTATAAACAAAGAAATTAATTTTTTTAAACTTGTTTTTCAATAAAAAATTTTAAATGACAGCATAAATAATTATAATAGTATAAAAAAATTTTTCGTTTTTAATAAATATAATTTTGTCGTGTTGATTTTCATTGCTAAATTTTTAAAAATAGAAAAATTTATATTATATATTTTTATCTTTTACTAAACATTGGATCAACATATTAGATAATGTATAATTATTTTATGATATCTTTTTATTTTTATCTTGTCAGACTTCTTTATTTTTTTTATATAGATAATAATATAGATAATAAAGGGATCCAATGAAGAATGAAGTGAATAACAAGAATGAAGTGAACATTTAAATAACATAAATAATATTATGAATTATTCTATAATATACATGATAATGAAATTTCTTAGAAAAATATTATAATAGAAATTTATTACATATATCGTTGTATAAAAAATTTAATACTATACACATCGTATAATAATATTATCGCATATTAAATGAAACGGTTATCCAAAATCTTGTAAAAAAGCGAATTCTAACGAATTTTTAAAATTATTCTCATCATTATATACTGTTTAATCATGCATAAGTAAATAGTTTATAATATTTTTGAGACGAAAGTTGATTATGAGAAGCTGTAATTTAATAATATTATTATTTCATGGATGTAGATTTACGTTGTAATTATATATTATAACAACATAATAAAATTTTTATGTAAAATTCTTCTATATAAGTTTTCTATATACAAAATCATAAACATTAAACACATCACATATAATTTCTATAATTTTCTCGATATTGTAAATATTTATTGCATTATATATGAATCATTCTGTTTCAACACCTTCTTCCATCTTTCAGGAAGCTTCATTTTTTTAATAACAAAAACAAGTAATAGTCGGATAGAACAAGATCCGAAGAGTACAGAAAATGCGATAGAATGTTAAATTGTAACAGCTTTTCTCTTACAGTCAATGCAACATGCGGTTTTGTTATAATGGCCTTGTCGGTTCACCAATTTTGACCGTTTTCCTGCTATGGTGTGTTTCAATTTATCAAGCTGATTGCAATATTTTCCAAAATTGATGGTTTCATTTCCTTGAGAAAGGAGTTTATAGTAGACTATATCTTTCCAATCCCACCAAATGGATAAAAGAACTTTCTTCGGGTGAAGTTCCAACTTCGTGATAGTTGAAGATCTATTGTCCTTAAATAAAGTACGTTTTCGATGCATATTTTGATACAAAATACAAGTCTCCTCTTTAAAAAAAAATCTCTTTCATGTCACTGGAGAAGTATGTAGAGACACGATTCATCGGTTTCCGTTAATAATTATGGAATCCAAACTTCATATCGATTGACATATTCTATCTTGATTATCTACCGTTTTCCTGAAAATGTTAATGACATCCACTATCTCTTGCATACTTTATTGCGGATTTACAGCGAGTACGACCTTGATAAAGCCCGTATTCATCGTTGATGGGCGTTGCAACCTTCATCTTTCAAGTCAAAATTGTCAGCTCTAAATCTTTTAAATCAATTGCGGATGGTCGTAATAGTTGTAACAGCTGTAATAACTACTCCCGTAAACAGTACAAATCTGCAGTATCATTTGCACTATCTTTTTTTTAAAACAATATAACATAACATATCGCTTCCTTCGGCTATTCATTGAATGGAAAAAAGTTTTAAAAGAGACTTTCATTAATGGAAAGACTTTAAAAGAGCTTTGGAATGATTGAAACCGATATAAACAGCTAATAGATAAGCCTGCATGTTCATATAAAAATAACCAGTTAAAATCATTCCTAGCGTGGTGCGAAAAAAATTATAGAACACTTTAGTAAATATAAAATATAGTAAAAACAATATAGTAAAAATAAAAAAAGTATAATTAATATTTTTAATAGTATTTACTTAGTATTTAATTAGTATTTCTTATAAAAAGTTTATATAAGTTTTTTTTTCTATTCTTATATGATACGTTGATTTAATATTTAATAAAAGACAAAAGTACATATTATATATAAACATATAATATAAATTTCCCTATTTTCGAAAATTTACAAACGAAATACAATAAAGCTATTTATTAAAAACAAACAATATTTCCATATATTATTACATATTATTACATATTATTTAAGCTATTGAGTAAAACTTTATATTGAAAAATTTTAAAAAATGATTAATTTTTTTCTTTATAATTTTTTAATTAAATAAACAATTAAAAAATGTTTTATCAGATATTAGTTATGACTTGGTTCTTTGTCTTTTATATTTTTTTTATATTTCTTTTGGAAGTTACAACATTATAAAAGCGGAAAATAGCTGAATTTTCAAAGATTGATTTTATCCCTTTAAAATGATTTTAAATTAAGATTGATTTTTTTCATTTCGACTTTATCAATTTTTAAAGCATTAAATAAATTAATAATTTTTTGAAATTCATTTAGCAAAAGAATATAATAGAGTCACTGATTAAAAAGAAATTTTTAATATATTAAAAATATTTAAAACATGATGATAAACAAATGAAATTAAATACTCAGTTTTTAATATTCTTTATAAAATAACATATTTTAATTCTTTTAATTTAAATTTGTTAAGTCTTTCGTTATTTTTAAAATAATATAAAAATAAATAAAAAATTTCTTTTAATATTAAACAATAGTATTTTTATTTTTATATTCTGAAAAATTTTTATTTTCTGTCATCTAAAAAATATAATAGTATAGATATTTGTGGAAAAGTCGATTGACTAAAATAAGCATAGATTAATATAAAAAAAAATATTACTTATTAAGTTCTAAAAAATCTAAATTTATATTAGATGAAGTGAGATAAAAATAGAAAAGAAGAAACCGAAAAAAAATTTTTTTTTGAGACTTTTTTTCAAATAAATGAAATTCAAAAATTTATCAAGTATAAGCGAAATTAATTACTGACTATATGCGAATTAATTATTGATAGAAAAAAATTCAATATATGAAAATAAATAGAAAATATAAAATAAAAATTTTCAAAAATTAGTTTTTAAGAAAATTGAATTTGAAAATTTGTTTGATTATAAATGTTCCATCTCGATTTTCAAAAAAAGATTTAACTTATTCATTCGTATTATATCGGAATTTTATTTGTATTTGAAAAATATTTGAATTAATTAATTAATTTGTTCGAAAACAAAGCCTCAAATTTATACTCTACATTATTAAAAAAAACATATATGAAAAGAAAAAAGAAGAATTATAAAAAAATAAATTAATTATAAAAGAATATAAAAAAATACATGAAAGTTAGTTTATAATATACCTGCGATAAGGTTATCTTTGAGTGAAAATTTTTAGAAGGTTTTTAACAATAAACTAGATATCACAAAATTTCTATTTTTATATTCTATATTAATTTGTAGGCAAACACGACGATTTCGAAATTTCCCGGAATAAGCAACGGAAAAAACAAAACAAATTCAATCATCGCGAAAACAAGATTGATTAGTATCATTCGCAAAAAAAGTCACTTCAACAGCACTTATTAATGAACTATCATCATTTCAATAAGATTCAACATCACTAAGTTGAAATTAAATATAAAAATTTTATATTTTCGATTTAATTCTTCATGTAAAATTATTTCTTTCACGATTATATCACTGTTCGTGATTTTATAATTTTCATTAGATAGTTTCTAATAAAATATTTTTTTATTTTTTGATATTTATACATTATACATTAATACGTAAAACATTTACAAAGTATTTCTGTTGATTCACGTATTTTCATGCATAGAAATCAAAATTATACCAGATTTATATTTTATATTTTTTATTTTTTTGTTATTCATTAATACTTGTTAAAAATTATATCAAATAATGTTCAATTTGAAACGAAATAAATTTTATTTAAAATCTTGTTTAATATGTTGGGAAATAATTAAATAAAAATTTTTTAGCTAATGGTTTGGAAGATAATTATAATTAAAAAGAAACATATATTTTATAAGTATAATACTCTTTATATAGATAAAATATATTTTTCTTATTTGCTTAATAATATTGTTCAACTAATTAAATATTCCATTAGCTTCTGTTATTAATTTATAGAAAATTGTACAATCAATCGTTTTATTAATTATGTTATTGGAACAATTAATCATTACTTAATATGACAATTTAAATGATTTTTTTTTAAATTTATTTTACTAATATATATATATATATATATATATATATATATATAAAATGGAAATAGTGATACAGTCCTTCACAAGTATATTAAACAAAATTGAGAAAATTATAGCATATTAAATAATAACGTATTAATACATATTCGATATATATTTCTTCCAGAATTCCGAAGAAATGTAAAATTTTCGGATATCGTAGGTAGTTTGATATTGTACAGATATAATTTATTTCGCGAAAAATCTATTACAATTCTTATGGATATATTCTAAAAGGTACTAATTTCTGCCTCTTATTTCACAGAAGGTTTTAAGCAAGCCTCAATTCGAAGATACGTATTCATTTATCTATTCAATTTACATATGAACGATTTATTATGTCTTTAAGCCAAGAAACTCATTTTTACATGAATCTTTTGTATAAACTCAATGAAACTTATGGATATACATTACGATTACAGAATATAATGACGCGTCAAACAATGATTCATCTCACCAAATAAGATCGATCAAGTTAATTCTATAAATTAATTCAAACGTTTTACGATGATACGCAAGTAATTTTTTTATTTTTCATTTTATATTTTGATATTTGGATATAATGATTTAATATATTAATTTAATAATAATATTATGATTCAAAAAATGTAGACTTATTAAAAAAAATGATGAAATCCTGAAAAAATTCAGTGATTTGCAGAAAATAATGATACAAGCTGAAAAAGAATGATTCTTCGTGCAAAAAACATAATTTTGGTATAAGATTTTGTTTTTAAAGAAATCAACTATGAAGTTGGTCTTATATATAATATTTTCAAATATTTATTTTATAAAAAAATATTATAGATTACTTTATATATATGATAATATAATAATATAATATAGTAATATAGTAATAGTAACACATAGATATAGTAATAATAGATCTCAACGAGTGATTGCACTGTAACTATATGTAACTATATGATTTCTTTTGTTTTTATCATGTTTTTGAAGATAAATTGTATAAGTAAGTCATACATTTTATCGTTCTTTTATGAAGAAATATCCAAAAGAATATTCTGATACATAAATAAATCACAATTACATAAACGAATTATATATTCGATTGTTGGTGTAAAGTAAATTATTTTCTCTTAATAATTGACTTTCAGTGATTTGAATGATTTTAAACTATTATATAAATACATCTTAAAATGCTTTAACAAATCGTAAAGGATTATATTTTTAAAGAAAAAAAAGAAATTGATTTTTCTATGATCTATATATCTATCAAAAATTATTTATATTAAATTATCTAATATTTAATATTATTTAATTCTATGCTATTTTACTTCAAGTTTGATTTGATTTTTTCCTCTTATTAATAATAATCAATATTCAAAAATAAAGATATGTTTATTTTATAATTTTCATCGTATATAACAAATTTATGTGAAATCGAAATTACATTATATTATCATTTAAAAGTAAAGAATGGAAATACAATTCTTTATAAATACAATAAAAAAAAAGTTCAGCAAATCATATATATTAAGTAATATATGTCTCTTTTTACAGAATTAATTTATACAATTTTTCAAACAGGTTTATAAAAGTTCGACTTATTTTAAATACAATTACAAAAACTCTCACTAATTTACTTGATAAAAAATCATTAAAATAGAACAAGAATATTTGATAATTTTCTTAATATATTGTATAGTACAATTGTATTTATTCTTTATATTTTATATAGTTCTTTGTATAATATTCAATGTAAAAAAAGATTCTTAAAAAGAGAGAAAAGAATCACATTTTGGATGCATTTTACTTTACAGTAAATCATATCTTTATTTATGAAGATCATGTCAATATCAATTATGACGAAGAAAGAATTAATACTGTTCATAAGAATCGAATTATGTTCTCTGTTCTAAAATAACGTTAAGATAATATTTTCAAATAAATTATTTATCAATGTTTAAGAGTCGTGATTGTCTCATATGACTCTCGTGATTTTTCTATAATACGTAAAATGTGCCATCACAAGAACTTACAGTAAGAAATCACAATTTTTCGTTACAGTTTTTGCATTTTTCTTCTTCTATTTTGTGTTTCTAGACGAAATAAATATTTGTATAACACTATATTATAGATATCATTGATAATCTTAAGAGCTATAAGCTAGATTTGTCTCATTCGTTTTTTCTCGTTATGAATTCGTTATAGACTATGATACATTTGAATTAAAAATTTTTTTGTAAATTTATTTATTTAATAATAACTAAATAATTTATTTAGATTATGTACTTTTAAAATTATATAGAATTGATTTTATTTGTTCGCTATATTTAAATTAGTTGCGCAATATTATTTAATATTAACATAATATTATTTAATATTTTATAGAGAAGAAATGATGATGCAAGAATGATAAAATTTTCTTTAGTTTCGTTATGTGTTTTTATATATTTTATTTAAAATTTTAAGAAATTTTTTTTTTCTGGATTTCTTGATTCAATTTTATATTAATTTTTTTTTTAAGATATTAAAAATCTGTTTAATAAAAAACTTAGATTGAGATATAAAAACATAAAAATTTCATCAGTATTAATTGATAATACCAATCAATTTGAAAAAGCGTAAAGAATATTTTTAAAAAATCAGAAATCTCTTTTATTTAAAATTTCAATAATCTTTTGAAATCTTTTAACAAATAAATTGTCTTAAATTATATTTTTAATACTTACTCTCCTCTTCGTTATAGTAGTATCTTTTACCTAATTTTTTCAATTCCAAAATCATGTAGAAAAGACAAATTTAAGTATTTATAATTATGATTTAATCGGTAGAAGAAAGATAATCTCGTTTCTTCAAATTCAATTCAATTTATTATTGATCGAAACTGAAGTAATTCCCCATCGTATCGCAATATGAACAGCGAATAAATTCGTGAGCTAATAAATCATAATAATTTTGATATGTCGATATAGGTGTACAGAAAATGCCGTTGATGTGTTGGATAGAAACGAGAAACAAGAATTCGTGGTTTATGGTGCAACACGTATAAACTATATTCGCGTATAGATCAGTGTGGGCCTTACATACCGGAGATCTTTTTTCGAATAGATTGATCCTTTTAAAATACGAATGCACGTTCACACGTGTTGTAGAGTTTAACTGATTTATTTGTTTCACATATATGAATTATACTTTGCATGATACGTTTATCACAGCAAACGCAATATTTTAAAATTTGTCAAAATTTAAAATTTCAAATTTTTACATCCAAAAAAATTGAAACTTTGAAAAAATTATTAAAACCTGAAGTAAAAGCTTTTATTTTTATATAATAAATAACTAAACAATAAGAAATTAAACCTAACCCATCTCATCCTAAAATAATTGATAATATATTTGGTCTTAAAATTAATATATATATATATATATATATATATATTGAAATTAAAAATAAAATTATTAAATAAAAAAATCGATTTATTTTTAAATCTCTTAAATCTATATATCTAATTCTATAAATAAAATTTAAATTTATGAATTTTCATTCATTTCGAATGAAAATTTGAAACTTGATAAAATCGAAATATCCAAAATTGTGAGAGTCTAAAATTTGAAAATTTAAAAATTAAAATATTTCAAAAATAAAAATTAAATTAATTACTTAAGGAATATTTTAATTTTTTCAATTTTTTTTTAAATTCTTCACGATTAATAAATAGCTAATAACGAAAAATATTAATAGAAAATCAATTAATTGAAAAAAAGAATAATTAAGTGTTATTTAAATGTTATCAAAACTGAACATTTCTTGATGAGAAACACAGTTTATAGAAACATATTTAAGCTACTACGATATAATGTGGAAAGATTAAAAATAAAAAAAAGAATAAAAATAGAACAAAAGTAAAAATTAAAAAAATAAACCATCTAAAAGTTAATGACTAGAGTCGTCAAGTAATAGGCAAAATTAAAATTTAATAATTGAAGTAACGAATAAAGTTATTTCAATAAACTATTCAATAATTTATTGTTCAAAACATAATCATAATCGCAAATAACTATAATGCTAAACGACAAGGTTATAAAGCGGATCAACTATAATAGCTATGAAATGAAATAGCATAAATGTTATTTAAATATTTTAATAAATATTTACTTAAAAATTTTTAAATAGTTACTTTTTCAATGGATTAATGCTTATCATGTGTACACACATATCTAGAAAATTGCGATCATTTGATAAAGATAATTTTTATATATAACAATTATATATAATAATATTTCACTATGCATCTTAATACGTAGTTCGCGACGCATTAGACATATTCTGCATTTGCATGCATGCGAATAGATGCTGACTTCATGAATCTGCTTACCGTCTATAGCCACGGGACACCACTGTTCAACGATTTTGTTTGTTGCATGATTCCAGATAATTTTCCTACCATCGTCTTATTTTTTTCGAGAATAAACAATTAACTTATTAACAGAATTAATTTTAGGAATATTAAAAAAAAAAGATGGATATCAACTAAATGAAGTTTAGTTATAGTTTTTTAAAAAAATTTTTACAAAAAAAATAACTGAGTTCAAAAATTTTTTTTAATTTTTTAATTATTTCTAATTAATTTTTTTTAATATAGAACTTTATATAAGATGATTTGAAATTCTTAAAAATTGCACAATATTCAGTAAAATTATTGTTTTGTTATTTCAGTAAAATTTTTTTTATTTTAAATTGTTTTAAGTATTAAAAAATATTAAAAAATATTGTTTGATATTGATATTAGGATTTTAATATCATCGGTAAATCTAGAATACTTCTAAAAACATCAGAAGAGAATCCTGATTTCATTTTTTTATTTTAGAATGTTAAATTATTAAATTTAAATTTTTAAATTAAAAATAAGAATTATTTATAAGCATTTTAAATTACAGAAATTACAGCAATTACAGAAAATAATGTAGTACTTTTCTCTAAAATTCATATCCTGAAATCTTAATTTTGATAATCATAGTGAGATGTGAAAATCACAAATTCTTTTGAAATATTGATTCAACTTCTTAAAAATCGAATATACAACGGAAGTTACATCTTCTATTCATTCTTAACTTTATTATTTTCGAGATCGCGAGAATATGTATAATAGATTCGCGAAACATGTTTTCATGTCTTTATATTATATTACATCGAGTACCAATGAGTTAGTCTGTAAACAAATTATTAGTTATCGACATATGCAGATATTCGAGATTTATTGATGAACAATTTATGGATATATTTTTAGTTATTAAATTATATTTTTTATTAGTTATTTCAAAAATTAATATATATCATGATCGTGCGAATTTTATTAATTTAAAATAGACATGTTGCAAAATGAACTTTCAAAAATATAAATCCCAAATAATAAATAAAAATCAGTGTCATTTTAGACTTTCTGGGATATTTTCACAAATGTTGGGGAATTATTTTGTGCGTTATATATTATGCATTAAAGGACTATGTTGATAGAGATAATTAAAATTTTAACTTAATGGTTATTCAGTTTTACATTGGATTATAATTTCTGTATAGAATAACTGAATATTATTATTAATTGACAATATATTAATTTAAATAAATTAAAATAAAATAATAAATTAAAATGAGTTAAATTAAAATAAATATTAATATAATACGATTGTTCGCACCCGTAATAATAGTATTGTAACGATTTCGGTGGATATAAGTTAATAGTTGAATACTTATCAAATATCCTTCGACAGATTCTCAACAAATGGGAATTTTAAAGACTTAAAGATGAGTACTTCTTAAAGATGAGTGGATTGTATAAATGGTTACACAAGCGGAGCGCGTGTCTATTAAAGATCACGGTCTTTCATCAAAATAAGTGAGCAGCAAGCAATCGTGTCTACGGTCAGATACGATGAAGTGTTAAAACAAAACTAATGTAAGTTTTTCTGACAATCGGATTACGACATGTTCACAACGAGATCTTCTTCTTAGCAAGTGTCCTCAGAAAAATCCTTTTTTGATTCAATTGGGAGAGTCATAGTTTCTCGCTGTGGCACGCCAATAATCAATAATAACGCGATATCCATCAAATTCGAGGAAATTCCTCGCTTCGTGATTTTTTATTCAAAGATCTCATAAATAGAACAGATCGGCGAATCTCTTTTATAAATTCTTCGAACTAGAACAATATTATTTGGAATATATCACTGTTAGAATCGATTCAGTTAGTCTGAAGTACGTCAGAAATATACAATATAAGTGTCGACTAAATTTTTAAAGAGATTCTTCTCAAATAACACCATGATTTATTTAGGCTTAAAAAGATCCGCGCGCGGTAAAAACAAAAGAATTTTTATATGAAAAATTTAATTTTTTTATATAATAAATTTCGCGAGTAATAAGTGTTCGGGAACAGATACTTTTGGTCGATTCTAAATATACATAAAATAAACACAAAAATTGATATAAATTTTTGTGTTCATTTTCTTTAAGATTTATCTACTAAGCAATTAATAATTTAAATTCAATAATAATTTAAATGAAGCGGAAAAAGAAAACAACAATTATAATACAATTCTTACTATTTATATCTAATGTAAACTTCAATTTCTTGTAATTTAATAAATAAAGTTTCAACTGAGTTTTTCGTATTTATTTGGTTTCTAGAATTGACTCTTCAAAGTTCGCAAATATAATTATATTAATATTTTGTATTATTGAATTTACCATATATGAATTTATTTATACAAAAATAATTCTATAAAATAGATAAATTAATGCAAAAGTTGAAAAAAAGAAATTATCTTCCTTATTATGTTTGAATTATTTTGTTAGATTTTATTTCATTAATTATTTTTATAAGATTTTAAAAAGAAATTAAGAAATAAGAACAATAAAAAATTAAATAAAATTAATTTTATTCGCATAAAAATTCACGTAAAAATATTATAACATTATGTTAATGTTGTTTTAATGATACATATAATATAAATAATCAAATAACTTAATTCTATCATTCAATTATATACAACCAAACAATATATATTTAGTTTTGTATTAAATTTTCTAAACTTGAAAATTTAAAAATTTAAAAATTAAAATTGCATATTGCAAAAAAATGATATCTTCTTCATTTCTTCATTCATAATATATTTTAAACAAACAAAATAGTTTATTTATTTTTGTAAAAATTATTTTTATTAACAATATATTTTATATTTTATTTCTGTTCTAGATGAATTTGATACTTTTGTCAATATGTATTATTTATTCATTCGATGGTTCAATTGTTTGCATAAGAATATTTATACAACTGCAATATTCGATAATTTAATTTGAAAAATTTAAATTCACAATATATAGTAGTGTGCAAAGGCAGATTTTTTTAATTTTTCTTCCAAAACAATTAAATAATATTACCCAGTATTCAATTATTTCAATTGGTAGTTAATTGCTAAATCGCAAAATCGCAAAATAGTTCAAAAGACTATTGAAGTATGTAAAATTGTTATAAAATTATCTTTTATGTATCTTGTGAAATTATGCTGATTCTTGTAAGTCCAACAATGTAAGTCGTGATATACGAAGATGGCAATGATTTATAGGAAGTTGGTTTTTTTTAAATTTCTTCTTCATTTTTATCGATCATGTATCGATCATGTCTCTTTTAAGTATTATAATTCCTGATATAAATTAATTATAATTTTTTTTTTCGCTTCATGTTAAGCGATAGTATTTTTGTTACGCTTTATAAATTTAAGATTTACTTTTAAAGTGTATATTATTATTAGATGGATGTGTAAATAATATTAAAATATTATTAAAATAAATTAAATTAGACTTAAGTCTCATTGTTTCACGACGCGACGTAAGATTAATTAAAAGCGATTAATCATTGCAAAACATCATTGTAAAAACAATTGTATACTAATTTAATAAAATAATAATCATTCA
Source organism: Apis cerana (assembly GCF_029169275.1). Lineage (NCBI taxonomy): Eukaryota > Metazoa > Arthropoda > Insecta > Hymenoptera > Apidae > Apis > Apis cerana. The sequence continues at coordinate 2,359,087 of NW_026893558.1, read as the reverse complement.
TTCCGAATTAATTTTTTTTTCAAATTTTTCAGATTTATTTAATTTTTATTTCTTGTTTTTCTTCTTCCGTTTTTTTCATAATTTATTTAACATTAATTACATTAATTACAATTTATTCCAAATATTAATTATTTGTATTTTACACTTTTCATAATTCATTTATATTAATTATTAATTTTAATGTTTCGTACTTTATTTACGTGTTTTTAATTTATTTAATTTTTTATTTGTTATTTTTAGCTTTAGATGGATATCGATGCATAGTCACTATCTCCTCATGGTAAGATTTGGTAATAGGCATCATTTTTCAAAATTTCTCTTTTTAAAATCTTCCCTTAAAAGGTATATGAAAAATATTTTATTAGAAAAATTTATCATTTATCAATTAATCATTCATTTATTCATTTATCCTTTTACCTATTTATTTTCTTATTTCTTTTTTTTTAATTTATAGTTTATTATTGTAATATTTGTTTATTTATTTATTCATTTATTTATTTATTCATTTTATTTATTCATTTATTCTTTCATCTATTCTATATTTATTTTTTGATTTATTTTTTAATTTATAGTTGAATGAGTGGATCTCGATATAATTATTTCCTTGCTGGTGAGATCCGGCAATCGATTTCTAATTCTTTTTTTCAAAATTTTGTCCACGTAAAAGAAAATATTTCATTAAAAAGTTTCTAAAATATTTTAAAACTTAAAAATATTTCATCATTTATTATGATGGAAATCGATGACAAGCCATGAACTGCGCGTATATGCACTCCAATCTAAACCTTACATGATTAATTATTTTTCTTAATTATTACATTAGATTGCATGCACAATTCTTACAATATTTTGAGTTTTCTCTTACTAAGCATTGCAATTTTTATAAATAATAATATAAATAATAATATAAATAAATTAATTATACAATTTCTTCTTTTCGCTTTAACGGAAATAAGAGTCTTATAATATAATAAGATCTTTGTTACGCGTTTTAAATTTAAGATTTATAACTATTAATTATTATATTACTATTAATTATAATAAATAATTAATTATAATAAATAAATTAAGATAAATGAAACTAAATGAAAAAATTAAGGTATAAATTAAGCTTCGTTGTTGTTACAACGTGGGATTAATTGCGAGTGATAAATTGCTATTGTAAAACATACTAATTTAAATAATCATTTCATTCGGAATTAATTTTTCTTTTTAAATTTATTTAATTTTTATTTCTTATTTTTTCTTCTCTTATTCTTTTCATAATTTATTTAACATTAATTATTAATTATAATTCATTTCGATCGATTATTTATATTTTACTTTTTTCGAATTCATTTATATTAATTATTAAATTTAATGTTTCCTTCGAAAATTTTCCAGAGATAAATTTTTAAAAATCAATATCAAGCTAAGAACTATGCAGTACCTGCAGTTCAATTCAGAAAATTGTGTCAATTTTCCTTTGAATATTTTGGTCGCCTAGACTGGACTGCAAGTATTACTTTATTATATCATTATCGGAAGCGTCGTGACATCGTCGTGGGATCATCGCAGAATGCGTGCGTCTTAATTTTAAGTTAAGATTACAAGATACACAGATTAAGTTCATTGCAAGCGCATTTCGTATAAAAACATACTCTTTAACGAAATATAAAAGCGAAATATAAAACTCTCTATATTTCTTAATTTATCGATTTTATACAGCTAGTATTACTATCTTTTTAATAATTCTATCTTTTCTAATTCGAGTCATTGTCCATCAATCGTCACGCAAAAATTGCACAATTTCATCGGACTGATGTTCTATTTCCGATGGCCAACGGAATATTTCAAAGTTCCGTGCGCTTATTGATTGGTATCTTTAGATACCAATTAATTTGAGATTGGTTCCGTACGTCGAATGCGGTTTTGCAGTGTAAATCAGCCTCGGTGGTTCTAGGATGACTTCCAATTCCTTCATTGTCATTGGGTGTCATTGGGACGATGTCTCGATAATTCGACTTCGTTGGTCTTATAACGACTTCTAGCTGCTTCCTGTAGTCATGGATATCGTATACGATTATAATGCCGATGTCGTAACCCTCAGCTGGTCAACGTGAATATCATCCATTTCATGAGTCAAATAAATCGAATGATATAAGCCGTGATACAGATAATAATGAATCGAATTGATTTTTTTATTCTTTCTCTTATATTTATTTCTTAATATTTAAATATGATTTTAATTCCATTTAATTTTTTTTATGAATAATATTTTTAACCATAAATAAATATTGCTTTTAGTATCTCTACGTTTACATTAAACGTAGGAGAAAAACAAAAATAATGATGTTAGATTCTATCTATTTTAATTTTAACAACAGAAGGAGAAAAATGAATATTTTAACCTCATGGATGTCCAAGCTTTGTATTTTATTGCCATTATATTTTTAGATACACGTTGTACCAAAAGTTCCTATATCTAGTAACCAAATTTCTTGCTTCGTTTCATTATTTATGTTTAAAGATGATAAAATAGAATAACCTCAAAGTTAACGGTCTATTTCTGCATAACATCTTAAGCCTGTCTATATACGTTGACAGTGTGCACAGGCATATTGGATTAATTTTTTCCATGTAAAAAAAATATTGATATATTTATTACATAAAATTGACGTTAATATTTGTCTTATTGCAATAATAGAAAGAATTTAATTTTTAATTTTATGATTTTAGAAAAACTTACACGACATTTTTTACACGAGAGGCCATTATAAATTCCTCATTGCCGTATATTTACACATTGTCGATTTCCACGTAATATAGATAAATAATATTATTCTTAATTTGTAATAAATCTTATTATGGAACAAAATATATTTAAAATGGATTATTATTATTACGAATGTTTATCAGTATATTTAAGCACCAAAATTATTATGAATTTAAATATTTCTATATTATTATAATTCTTCTAATTATATCGTATAATTTTAAAAAGTATAATCTTCAAAATAACAAAACTATGAAAATTAAGATTGGAGAGAAACTATATGTGAGATTTATATTTACATATGTTCCAACATTTTATTATATAAATAACTGTTAATTTTATAATACAAATTGATAAAAATATTTCATAGAAAAATAGTTAAATTATTTATACTTTCAAATTAAACAAATAAAGGAAACTAATGAAAACTGAAACATTTCATTAAGTACTTATTAAAATATTTATTATTTCAAACCATTGATTTTCTTTTTTTATTTCTTTTTACTGTTTTTCAACAAAATTTTCAACTTTCGTATAGGTTATAATCATTAAGGTTATGTATTATTCATAGCAATCTTTTGAAATTATGCATTAAATTTGTTTACATTTTCATAATTTATATTTTATATCGTATTTTTAAATATATTATTAATACATGTGTATATATTCGTGTATACATATATGATCTATAAAACATAAATTCACAGAATATCTATTAAAAATAATTATTAAAATAATTAAACGTGACGACAAGAAACGATATTTAAATTAAATAACTTAAACTTAATATTTTAGCTCTTCTAAACAAATCTTCTACAACAGCATTTAATTAAATTTTATGATTTTAAGTATTATATATATAATAATATATATATAATAAAATATAAATATATATATATATATATATATATATATATATATATATTTACAATATATCAATCACATTGTTATAAATTAATAATGTACCATATCTGTTAACAGTATTATTTTAACATAATTTTGATATATAATTAGTTCTAATTAATTAATTATCAAATATATGATATCATGAATTTATTTATCGAAAAAGTAATACTTATATTAGTAGATATATGACCGTTTTTATAAAAATATAAATTATTTATATTATCAAAAATCTTTTTCTTTGTCTTTAATTTTTCTTTAATTTTCACCATTACAGATATTATGTATACTATATATGTATATATATAAAAACACTAAAAGTAAGATCAGCCTTAATTTCTTTAAATTAATTTAGATAATATATCAGAAATACTTTTTTTAATTTAAATATAATCCACTTTATAAAATTTATTTTTCTTTTTCACTATTAATTTGTTAATAAGAACATTAGTCACAGAAGTTTTTATATTTTACATAAATTCAATTGAATTTATCTTATCAAAATCGACAATAATTTTATTTTATATGAAATATTGTGAGTATAACAATATAATACCAATTTTTTTTATTATGGAATCATTTCAAAACAGTAAAATCAATTTTTCAAGTTTCAATATTATTTTTCCTTTTTACATATTTTCATTTCGTAATGATTCAAGATAAACCAAAATATTAAATTATAAAATATTGAATTCTATCTCTATCATCGGAGATCAAAATATTTTTCTAGAAGAAATTATATGCAAAACATGGAAAAATAAGAGATAATTTCACACTCAAAAAAATTTTTTATCCAAAAATAAGTAATTCTATATATACATTGCTATATATAAGTTTTCATTGAAATCAAATTTTTCATAATAATTCAATTTCTTTATTAAAATAGTATAAAAAAAATATTTGTGATTATAGATTAAATTACAAGTAAAATCACGATTAATCAAACTAATAGTAAGAATATCAGTAGTCAAAGTTTGTAATATAATTTATTAGATAATCCAATAATTTAATTTATTTTGTTTCATATGAAATATGACAGTTTTACTGTATATTATATATATTTTAAATATAATATACATAACATATATATATAGAACAAAATTCTATATTGAGTTATAAATATTATAATAAATGATATATTATATGTCACCACTATGTTTACGAAACTTTGCATCGTTTATTCATTACTGTTGAAAATTCATTACTGTTGTCAATTGAAACTAAAGAAAATTGTCAAAACAAAAAGTATTCTCATCCTAACAACAAAATTATCTAAATGAATTTTTAAAAAATTTTTTAATCGTTTATTATTGATTTTAGATCCATTTATAAATAATTTAAGAAAAATTCAAAACATATTCTCAAACACTTGATATGCTGCTTCCTATATATTTTTCTTAATTTCATAATGAATGTGATTTCTATATTTTGATATCGAATCAGTATTATCATAAAAATTCAAAAAAATCAATTATGAGATCGAATAATAATGTTAATTTTAATAATGTTAATAATGTTAAATAACGTTAATAATATTAAATTTCAAATATATACATGATGTTCCAAAAATATAAACCTACCAGTTAACTGCATATTTTTTAAGTAATTTAAGCAACATTTTTTTTTTTTTAATTTTCGTTACGACTTTTTTAACGAATTTACAAGACTAATCGAGTTGTAACAATAACTATGTCGGTCAAATACGTGTTGGAGAAAATGTGTTAAATATAATAAATACTTTTTTATCAATCAAAAATTATATCAAATTTAATCCGTCATTCAAAATGAATAATACGAAATTGTGATAAATAAAAAAATGAATATAAAACTTTTCTAATAAATGAACGATATACGTACAATAATAATAATACATATAAGTAATATATATTTGAAATAAAAAATATATCATATATATAGATATAATTTACATTAAATTAAAAAATAATTGATTTAGAAATAAGTAGATAAAATCAGTCATTTATTGAAAATTCAATTCAAGTTTTAAAATCCTTCCTTTTGAATATTATTCTTTAACATTGATATTCTTATCATTAAATTAATTCTTGATAAATTTATATGTAACATAAAAATAATTACAGATAAATCATCACTTAAAGATAATATATGAAAGTAATGAATAATGAGAACATATCTATCATTATTTCCCTGCACAGTCATCAACATCGATTGTAAAAGGATTCTTATTAAATAGAAGTGTGTACATGTGCATCCATTTTTCAATTCATTTTTCATCAACTAATATCTCCTTTTCTTTAATTTTAAAAATTTTTATTCTTTTTCTAACATTTCTGATGCAATTATTATTTGACTTAATGTTTCATGAATATGATGGAATATGTATGTCAAGTGGATACAATTTGAAAAAATATATATAAATATTTCGAATTTTGCAAATATAAATCTCAAAGATAAAAGTGAACTTAATCAGAAAAAAAGTTTGTAAGAGAAAATGCGATGTAATAAAAGACAGAAAATATATTGGAAATATTGCTAAAAAGAAGTCTCGCGAAGCAATGTCTTGCGGATCTAATTGGTTAATTGGAAAGAAATATTTATTTATACATGCATTTTACCGTGGTATTTATAACATATATTAATCCAAAATAACGATCTGTTAAGATAATAATTGTATATATATGAATGTATGAATAAGCTAGATATATTATACAAATATATTAATATTATATCAAAATAATTAATAGTTTCAAAATAGTTAGTTAAAAATATTTTAGCTTCCACTCTTAGACAATTACATATATAATAACATATATAACACATATTATAACATAACATATTATAACACAACTTCATAAATGAAAATAATTTTTACGATTTTGAATATTCAAATTATAGCTCTTTTATTACTGTGTTACTATGTAGTGACAAAATTGTCAATAAAGCGTCTGAAGTAGAGATAAATGATCTTAGCGAAAGATCCCTCCTGTCCTTCTTTCCAGTAGTATACAGTACATAAACGTATATAAATCGTTTTTAAACTATAGACATATAATTATTGAAAAATAGGTAAGTATCGACCACATGTAAGAATATTTTCATTTATAGAACACGAAAAAAAAATTATTAATACTTATAAATTGATTGAATACCATAATAATCAACAAATATTCTTATAATAAGAAAGAAATTTGATTTACGTTTTTTCAATAAAATTTCCACGAATGAAAATTTTTAAAATTATTCTGATGGAATAAATTTGTGATATTCATAACAATAAACAAAAACGAAAAAAGAATTTCATAATTAAGAAGTCTTTTCTTAAATGGTATAAAATAAAATTTGTGTTATTTATAATGCAATATAATACGATATATACAATAATATTTTAAAATATTAAAACATAAAGGAGAATTTATTTAAAATGATAAAAATCACAGTATTTCTATTTTCAATTACGGATTTGAAAATATATTACTAACAATGTGAAAATTATTACTTGATTGAAAACAATGTCAATTAATTTTGTCAAAAAAAGGAAGGCCAAATAAAACATGCGACAACTCGAATATTAATAAACTCAAAAATCTTTGTCTTAAAACAATTCAAAAAGAAATAATTTATGATTTTTCATAGATAGAAATTGTTGAAATGTGAAATTAAAAATAAATTTTAAAAAATTATATGTGTTTAAATGCGTGTTTCTCAAAATAAAAATTTTATAGATATTCCATCCAGAAAATTTCCAAAATTATTTACACGATTCGAAAATTTGCATAGTTATTCTGTGAAAAAATAATTTATGTAGCGTAAGTTTTTTTAAATATTTTATTTATCTTATCTTAAAATTGACTATTTTTAATAGAAAAAAATGTTATCAAATTTAAAAGACCGGTTTTTTTTATTTTTCTAAAATTATTTAAAAATTATTATTTTCAAAATAAGAATCCTTTCACTCAAAATAAACAAACCTCATTTCTTTGTTTAAAATCACATGCAAAGTAAAAGACCATAAATCTTTATACCATTCATTTTTTTTTTTTATTTCTTTTTACTGTCAAATTTTCAACTTTCATATAGGTTATAATCGTTAAGGTTACATGTTATTTCGCATTATTCGTAACAATCTTTTAAAATTATGCATTAAATTATATATATGTTTATATATTTATAATTTATATTTTATATCGTATTTTTAAATAAATATTATTAATACACGTGTGTATATTCATATATACACGTATAATTTACAAAATACAAATTCACAGAATATCTATTACAGAATAATTAAACATGACGGCAAAAAGCGACATTTAGTTTAAATAACCTAAACGTATTTTAGCTCTTCTACAGCATCATTCGAAAGTATTATATATATATATGTATATATTTACAACATATCGATCATATTGTTATAAATTAATAATGTATAACACCTGTTAACAATATTATTTTAACATAATTTTGATATATATTTAATTTTAATTAATTAATAGATTATCAAATATATGATATTTTGAATTTATTTATCAACAAATAATACTATATTACCAGACGATATATATGACTATTTTTCATAAAAATATAAATTATTTATAGTATAAAGTAAAGTATATAGTAAAATTTTCTTTAATTTCATTTTTTAATCTTTATTTTTCTTTAATTTTCAGCTTTGTAAAAGGATACTATGTATATATATATATATATATATGAACAAAAATAAAGTCAGCCTTAACTTTTTTAAATTAATTTTTTTAAATTAATTTAGATAATATTTTTTTAAATTAATTTAGATAATATGTCAGAACGAAATACTTTTTTTAATTTAAATATAATCCACTTCGTGGATTTAAATTTATTTTTCTTTTATTAACTTATTAATAAGAACATTATATATATAGTTATCTGCAGAAGTATACTTTATACAAATTCAATTGTATTTGTGTTATCGAAATCGAACATAATTTTTATATAAAATATTGCGAGTATAATAATATGAAATTTTTTTTTTTTATTATGGAATATCATTTCAAAGCAGTGAAATCAATTTTTCAAGTTTTTTATATTATTTTCATTTCTTTACATACTTTCAATTCGTAATGATTCGAGATAAAACAAAATTTTAAATTATAAAATATTGAATTCTAATTCTATCATCGGAGATAGAACAACATATATTTCTAGAAGAAATGCAAAACATGGAAAAATGAGAGTTGATTTCATATACTCAAAGAAATTTTTTGTTCAAAAATAAGTTATTTTATATATTTTAACATATTGCTATATATAAGTTTTCATTGAAATCATATCTTTCATAATAATTCAATTTCTTTATTAGGATAGTATAAAAAAAGTTTGCGACTATAGATTAAATTGCAAGTAAAACCTCGATTAATTATATTATATATCAAATTAATTATATATCAAACTAATAGTAGTAATATCAGTAGTCTAAGTGTATAATATAATTTATTAGATAATCCAATAATTTATATTACTGTGTTTCATGTGAAATATGACAGTTTTGTGTATATTACCCGTTTATATATATATAACTATATATAGGTATATACACGTTTGTTTCAATCAGTTTTTTTAGTTTTTTGATCTCTTTTCTTTCTTATCTATCAAATTATTTTTCAAAGTGCTAATACCATATTGCATTTCCTCCTTTTTTTTCAGTGCTTCTAAATGCATAGAAATATGTTAACGAAAATATCATCAAATGTATATTTATTTTCGCTCATTTATCTTCAATTTTTTTCCATGACTTATTTGTTCAATTATATATCGTTTATCATATCATTTTCAAACTTCTATCTAATTGCACCATGCCAATCTCTATTATTACCTATCATTGAATATATGTTAAATACATAAAAATATATCATATAAATATTATATTATCTTCTAATAAGGAACGATTGATTTCATCTTCAAAATTTTCAACGATATTATGTAGTAAAATTGTAGATTCTAAATTGAGTCGTTGAATCCAAATATAATCTATTTCCATCTAAACTTTCAATTGTTAATGTATCATCTCGAAACATATGTATCTTCATTATCCATAGTTAGATTGTCGAGATCTAAAATTTTATTTAAGTAAAATGAATATTTTATGAAAAATTAATTCGAATCTTCTTACCAATTGCTTATTATTTTATCTTATTCATCCTGTAATGTGATACTTTAATGTTCTTTTGATACGCTTAAATCATTTTGATCTGAATTAATATTCAGAACTAAATTCTTCTGACAATCTTGTATCTTATTTGGCAAATGCACAAATGAACGTAAAAAGCATAAAAATATATCATAGCGTATAATACTTGTCGTAGAATAACCAGCTACAATCGAACATAAAGAGCAATGTTTCCTGTTTGCAATGAGCACAGGAAACAATATGTATCTTTGTTATCTTCGGAGATACAGTCATTTCAATGTTGCACTATTCAAGATATTCTAACATTTCCACTTTTTTATTCGACCGTAGCGTATGAACCGCTTGTAGAAAAGTAATCAGATAAAATTGAATGTAATGTGGAATATTTCCTGCTTGAATGAGCAAAGAAAATTCTTTTACCTCCTATATATATTCTATAGTCGGTTCAATAGTGCCCAAATCTAAAGATTCTAAAATTTCCTCTTCTTCATACATTTTCATTCATTTTAATGCCTTGAGGTGTAATAATAAATAAAATTACATTTTGATTTGTATATATTTGGTTGTATATATTTTTGGTTTATAGATGTGTGTGTATGTGTGTGTTGTGTGTGAGTAAATGGGAGTGAGTGAGTGAGTGTCTATATTTTTCCGTTAGCTTGGCGTATTTCGCTCTGATTTCGTTGAAAGTGACGATTTCTCACAGACATATTGAATTTCGACACGAAAATTTGGTTTTCATCAAAATTGTAGTTTTTCGATGTAAAAAACGCTGCTACAATGATTTTCGATTCGAAGAAATACGACATCGTACAAAAACGAGCCAAATTATGTCAAATTCTGTCTGGGAATATTGATTTTGATTGAAATTGTAAATTTTGTTACGAAAAACGATATTATCGAGAATTGTGCATCGAGAATGATCAGGAAACGTTATCCAACACGAAAAGTTAAAACGAACTATAAAACGAAGAATTGATTACGGTAAGTGATGCAGTTTTTGTACAAGAAAATGGAAGGCTTACCGTGTTCCGTTTCGATATCGTTTAAAGTGATGATTTCTCACAGATATGTTGAATTCCGACACGAAAAATCGGTTTTCAATAAAATTGAAGATTTTTGATGTAAAAAACGCTGCCACCGCGTCGAAAACAAACAGAAATACGAAATCCAATAAAAAATTTATTAAATTCTGACATGAAAAATTGATTTTCATTGAAATTGTTAACTTTTCGACACGAAAATCGCTATTACGGCGAATTGGGCATCGAAAATGATCAGAGAGAGACTGTTATCTAACACAAACTCGCATTGTTATGACAAATTCTTCCATAAAAAATCAATATGGATCAAAATTGTAGCTTTTCGTCACGAAAAATGTTCTTATGGTAAATTCTGCATTGAAAACGTTCAGAAAGGATAGATAACGATCTTCAATACAAATTCGCCATGTTATGGAATTCAAATTCCGGAACGAAAAATTGATTTCGATAAGTTATATAGCATTTCGACACGAAAATCGCAGTTTCGGCGAATTCTGCTTTGATATCATTAAGAGTGATATTTTCAAGCTGATATTTGCTAGTTACGTTGAATTTTGCCATGAAAATTCGATTTTGATCAAAATTATAGCTTTTCGACACGAAAATCGCTGTTACGGCGAATTGGACATCGAAAATGATCAGAGAGAGCCCATTATTACAAACTCGCATTATTATAATAAATTTTTTCATGAAAAATCAATTTGTATCAAAATTGTAGTTTTTTCGTAGCTGTCTATATAGTAGAATTTCTAGGAATCATCTATTATGAATTGCTTACTTGGAAGGATAATAATGCCGAATATTATTAAAGTCAATTAATGAACTTATACGATCAGCTAGAGTAAAAATAACTGTTTACATGTACAAAGACACGTGATTTTGCAACATGAATGTTCAGCCACACTTTGCAAAGGAACTCGAGAATAATTTATGCGATGGAAAGTCCTGCCACATGATATGTACTTTCCAGACCTGACCCTGTCAGACTATTGTCTTTTTCGGAGTCTACAATTGGGAAAGCAGATTTCAACTAGGAAGAAGATATTCGAAAATGTGTTAACGACTTCATAAGCAGCAAATTGTTGTCATTCTTCAGGAATGGAATTTATAATTTAATCATCAGATGGAAAAAGGTTATAGAGAATAAGGGTGAATGCTTTGAGACATAATCTTGTATCTGATTTATGTAACAAAATCTTAAATTTGGAAAAAAGGAAAAAGAATTTATTTGCACACTTAATAAAATAATAAATATAATAAAACTGTAAATTTATTGATTTAAATTTTTCGATTTTAATGACAATATATAATGCACAAATTGACGATAGAATTCCTAATCAGAATCTCTAGGCAATATTTAGAATATATAATCACAGTTCATAGTCACAATTATAATCTGAATTAACAAATTTTCCGTTAATATTAAAATTGTAACACATTTCTGAAAGAAAGAATAAATCAAAAATAAATTTACAATTTAAAAGAGTTATTTCTATTATATACATTTACTTTTTGTTGAGAAGTTCTATGTAAGTGATATTGCCGTATATATGAGAGACATTACTACTGCATCTAGTTGAGCGAGCGTTTTCGTTCTTAAATTATTTCATTTTATATAATGTAAACTTAAAATGCTTACAACTAAATTAATTCTTAGATATATATGAACTATCTTCATTATTTTGATATCCATCTTCAAAATGTCCTATATTTTTATAAATATATATATTTATTATATATAATGTATATATTAATATTTATTATTATTATTATATATTTATTAATGCAATTGTATAAATTATCATAACTGCATTATGCAAATAATGTTTAAAAATTATTTGTCACGGCTTTGGAAAATAATTCCTTATCTTCAGATACTTCTAAATCGATAAAAGGTTAAAAAAATAATTGCAGAATTGATTTATGATTTTCAAATTTTTTTATTATCTCATATAGTATTCATTACACAGAAGAAAAATTTCAAAGAAACTATAGATTATAAATATATTTTTCTCTTGATTCATTTTATTTAAAATATTTATATAGAGAATATCATTTTTTTTAATAGAATACTTATTTACAAAATAATTCCTTTTTAGAATACTGCGAAATGACTTTCTTTAATGAGTGTTAATTTACAGATTGATATTTTTTTTTAAGATATAAAATTTTCTTCAATGTTGCTATTGATGTAGAAAACTTTTGTTCGTGAAATATATTGCAATATATAAAAAGATTATTATATACAAAAGTAATAGCAAATCTATTTTTAATCGAATTAATCAAAATTAATAGTTTAGATTATATTATATCAAAAAATATATCTTATAATTAATAATTAATATATATAATAATATATATAATATAATAATTATAATAATAATAATAATTTTATAAATCATGTGAATAAATGTAAAGTCAATTATTACAATATGATATTGAATTACAAATTTTCGTGCAATACGTGATTGTATTTTATATCTTATATTAATAACATTTGTATTGTACATAACTGATGCACTTTTTTCATAAGCTTATTTATCTTATATAACTTATCCTATAAAATATTTAACAATAATTCAAATAATATTTCAGATGATCTCGGATGCATTGTCAATAATTATAAAATCAATCATATTTTTAGAAAATTACAATTTTTAGAAAAATGAAACAAAGGTAAAAATATCTTATGTATTTCTATAATTAAAGAAAATAAAGAAACAAAAAATTTTTTTTCGTAAATCTGAAAATAAAGAATGATCTCTCAAAAATACATTTTAGAATAAAGAATATAAATTCAACGTGTAATTTTAATATCTTCGTAATTAATATTTAGATAATTTTTCTTTATTTTTAATTGTAATTAGAATTGAATAACTAAAATAGAATTCAAATTATTAATTTGATCACAGAACAAAATAAAAAAATCATATATCATAAAAATTTCTAATATTTCATTTTTCTATTGTAATTTATTTTTCCACAAAACTTAGATCATATTTCAAATTAAATCAATTCAATAATTGTAATATAGATATTTGATTAATTATAGCATTGACAGAAAATGAAAGTACTATTTTTTTGTATGATAATTTTCAATAATTAATCAGTGGATCTTCATCATCATTTAAGAAATTTGAAATTAATTCAAAATCATGGTCAACATTAAATCCTAATCTTGATATTATTGAAAGTCTAATTTTATTTTGAGAAAATAATTTACGAAATCACAAGAAACCAAAAATTATGCTATAGAAATTAAAAAAATATAGAAATAGAATAGATTTTACTCGAATAAAAATAATGAAAAAAAAATTGTTATTAAATAATTAATGTTTATTACAAATAATTGAAAATGAAAGAAAATTAATTGAATATTAAATAAATAATAAAAAATATTAAAGTTAATTGATTTTATAAATATAATTGATTCTTTTTGTTCTTCAGATTGACGAAAACTTCTTCAAATTTTTGTTTTTTTTTCTTAATATTTTTTAACATTATTGAAATATATATATATATATATTTAAAGAAATTTGATCTTAAATTTAAAAATACGATATTTATTTATTTATTTAATTTTATATCCATAATTATTAAGTTCATAATTTACCTTACGAATACGGTAATAGTAAAAATTCCTAAAGTAGTAGTTATTATTCGTATATATATAAGCAAAATTAAAATGAATTCTCGTAATTTATAGGTATAAATGGACCAATACCAATTTAGTGAGATAATGGTTATTATTATTATGCTGAAGATAATTAATATTTGTGCAAGTTGGAAGAAAATTTTTCCATAATTTTTTTCAATTCCAAATGATTGTAAGATATTATCTATCTGTTCACATCTTGCAATAATTTTTCTTGAACGCTGAAATAGAAAGAGAAGAAAAATATATAGATGAAAGAAATGTAAATATATTAAAAAAGTGAAAAAAGTGATAAATTATTAATATATTCGAAATATTATATTTTGATTCTAGGATTCAAAACAAACATAAAAATTAAGATAAAATTATTAGTTGAAGCTTTTTCGATAAGTTGAAAACAAATTTGCTAAAACATAATAAATAAAGTTCATCCCGAATTTTATTATGTCAATTTTTTTTGTTTTAATCTAAAATTGATCATTCAAAAGAAAAATCAATATTAATTTTATATCAATTAATTTTATATATGATAAAGAAAATTTTTAAAATACTATTTATTTATTTTATTGCATTCATTTAAAATAAAATCATAAAATTATTAAGCTTAATAAATTTTTAATTTCCTTGGAAGGTTGCAAGTACTTTTGGAATAGCAATATTAAGTACATATAGCAAATCACATATTTGCAATATTTGCAATATTTAGTACATTATGTTATTTTTTCTATATTATATTAGAGTATTTTCTTAAAATTGAATAATAATTCATTTATTTATTTCATTTTTTGCAAATTCTTGATGATTATATCGCTGATAACGCACGTGTTATTTCAAAATAATGACTCATGATAACAGAAAAAATAAAAACGATCGTTCTCTTCTACCAAAACTTTCATAATCATCAATTTCTTCTACCATTTTCTCAAATCGAAATTTTGACAAATTTACTTATCCGCGCCATTCTCAGTAACATATCCGTTTCCTTTTGTGACTTTCTTTGTGAAAATTGTATAATGAATGAGAAATCAATCATCTGATAGCCAATAGCATTACACCTTTTCAAGAAACATTGGAAGCTAATTCTTATATTTGGTGCTCATTTTAATATTTGCATCGAGTTAATTTAACGTACGACTCAACGATTAACATTTATTTGTTATATATTTTAATTTTTATTTTATATAGTATCGCCATTGTGATAATTAGATATTTTTTAGATTAAAATTTTATTCAATTCAAGTCTGCTATTTTTTTATTTCCAGAATCAAGAAAAACAAGTAAAATTTAATTATCAGACAAATCTTAAATTGTATCTTATTATTAAAAAATTTTGATATTACCTTAGGAATTTTAAACCGCGTCCAGGTATTTCATTTTAACATTTCACCAGCATTACAATTTGTTTTTTCAATAGTTAAATGACAAATTAAAATCATGTTCCGCATATATCGATGATATTATAAATTTATCACATTCATCACTAATTGCTAAATATCGTTTTTTAATTGAAAATCATGCAGTTAATATCATATTATCAGCACGTTATTTACATCTCATTATATTTAAACTAATGTGTCAATGTTAATTCTTTCTTATTTCATTTAACAATATAATATATAGAAGAGTATATAGAATTGATCTTTTTACTAGAGAACAAGGACATACTACGACACATGAAGTTGCTTCATTAAAATGTATGATATTAAAATTTTAAAAAGCATTATCCTTTAATAATATTATATTTTTTATTTTATGTTTAATAAGAGATCAACGATCGATAATAATGGAGAATTTTTTGAAAAAACTTTTTTGAATTGTAATATAAATTATAAGGCATTTAATAATAGCGAAGAATTTTTTTCTTATAGTTTTCCACATCGTTCAACTTTTAACTAGATTTGACTATTATTAAATGTATAATGAAACGATATGTTATTAAAATGTTTAAATATCGAATGTTTGTAAATATTATAAAGAACGTACAATTACAAGATTTTCCTTCTAAAATTATTTTTCAATATTTTTAAATACTTTTTTTTTTGAAAAAATTAGATATTGACTTTTAAGAGTTATCAAAAATTTAAACATTAATCTCATCGAATATTTATATAAAATATGATAAAATATGATAAAATATGATAAATATGAGTAAAATATAATATAGCAATATCGGCATCATATTTTATATCTATTATTGTAATTGATCATTATATCATATATATTGAACTGATCATAATTTCAATCGATTATTAAAACACGGAACAGATGATATAGAGTGATTGCTTGAGAACATGCCATTTTCGAGAAAAGAATTTAAAAAACTTTTGGAATTATATATTTTTAATTATGCCAATCTCAATGACAATGAGATCATCTTATTTTATAAAAATTATTACAAACATTCGCGAATCAATTTCCCGGAAAATGAATTTTGTGAGTGGCTTAACTCAATGGCTTAACTCAATTCTAGGAATTTTTTAAAGATTGAGATTAAAAAAAGGGATTGATCCATATTCCATTAATCGTTTATGTGTACACCAAAACTCATGATCTTGCGAGATGAATATGAAGGGAATTTAGAGGATACAAACATTTGGTAAAATTCGAAAAAAATTGAAGCATTTTTAATCTCAAAACATTTTGATTTCGTGTATTATTCTAAGAAAATATTATGATTATTGAACTATTAGAATGTATTTTTGAACTTTATAAAATTCTTAAACTTCATAAAATTAATACAACTTTAGAATTCATTCAATGATAAATATAAACTTTCATTACGATATGAATTTTGCTGTTTAAAATAGAACTTATTAATAAATTTTATTGCTATATATTATACTATATATTATTTTATACTATATATTATATTATACTCACGAGCGGATTGTAGTTAATATTGTATAAGATTATTTTACATTTTATTTTTATATTTCGCAGAATCCAAAGATTGAATTTGAAATATTTTAAGTCTGTCATAACCTATAAGAAAGTAGATTTTTGATTTAATTTATTTATTATACATTTAATAGTTAGATAAATAGATCGTATGCTTGTATAAAAAAATTCTATATAATAGCAATCTTTTTTTGCAAATATTTTAAAAACTAAGATCTAACGATTATATAATTAGAAAAAAATTGTTCAAAATTTTCATTTCCACAACATATCTAAAACATATACAAAAATTATCAAAATTGAGAAGAATGTTTCTTTTCTAGAAAATTATCAAAAAATCGAACATCAATTTTTTCTAAAATGTTATTATTATAAAAAAAAGAAATTTTTTTCTTAAAAAGTAAAAATTTAAAAACAAATCTCATGAAGAAATTCCTTTGAGCCAATTGAATTTTTGAAATTCAAGAAAAATAGTAATTTAAATATCGACAAGTTTCGCGAAAAATCATATATTTAATTTTATGCTAGTATAAATAAAATAATTATAAAACAAACGTATTTTATATTAGTGATTAAGTTACGCTACATTATTTATAATTTTTTATAAAAGTAATATATTTAATTATGTCACGTTTTAATAAAATAAGTTATATATTATTAAACAATATACATTATTAAACAATATACAACAATATAATTATTAAATACATTATTAAATATATATCATTAAATAATATACTGTAATAACTATAAAACATAATATATTTTAAAAATTTCTCAGTAATAATGTTACATATTATATTTCTGAAATATAAAACTTGTATTAATTAAAATGTATGAATATTCATTTTGACAAATAATTTTTGCAAATTAAACGAAAGAGAAATACATATAAATCAGATAAAAAATAAAAATAAAGAAATATTAAATTTAATTTGCATTTCATCTTATTCGATATATTTGAAACTTATTCTGAAGTTTTATTTTTAAGAATTATTAAGAATAACAATATATAATATATTAGAATCAATAATAATCAAGACATTAGAACTATATAAATATAATATAAATATATATCAAAGCAAAAATTTTTTACTAATATTTATATTTTTTTTATTTAATTGATAATTATGTATATTATTATAATTTTAGAAATACTTATTTCTGTATTCAGCATTCCAAGTACTATAAAAATCATAACGCACATAATATTAATAAATAATGACGTTAGTTTATAAATGATTTCTTGCCAATTTTTGTAATCTGTTTTTATTATTGCAGAAATTATTTCAGAAATATACTATGTAGAATGATGCATATATATGTAATGTCTATTATACTCCAGCCATATCGTAATCGTCCTTTCGATTCAAATACACGTAAACCAAATATTTCATTAATGATAATAATAGATAATAGCGAAGCATATTGGGTTTCTGGTATCCATGCTAAAATTTTTGTTTTAAATATCTCAATTGCGTCTAAAAGTATACATATTAGAATTTTGATACTCAAATCTATAATAATAATATTTTTATAAAATTATATAATTATATTATATTATTAAATTATAACTTTTTAAAAATAATTATATAATATATAAATTTAATAACATAATATAATATAAAAATTATATAATTTTTTTTAAATTGTATAAATTATAACGCAATATCTTTATAAATTAAAATGCAAATCAGAAAAAATAGATCAATGTCTGAAAGTATCAGTGAGGTGACGTCTTTAACAAAAATAATATTTTTTATTCTTTTTTTTTAAAAAATTGTTTTCTTATATGAAAAAAAATATCACATGTAGATATTGATATTTACTTACTTTTCATATTTTTCTTAGTTCTTTTATGTAAATAGTTATATATATATTTATTTGTTAAAAAATATACTATATTTAATTATTCTAATAAAAATTTTTACTTTTTTATTGATTGTCACTCTTTCTTTTTATGTTTCTTCTAAATTGCCACATACATATATTGCAAATTATAAAATGAATAAGTTTACCTATTTATATATCATAATATAATTTCTTCACATCTCATTTATGGTTAATGCAATTGAAGATAATCATCATATTATCTAGAAATTCTATTTAAAATTGTACATTGTCAATGTAAATTTCTTGAGATTGATCGAAAATTGCAGATGTCATTTTATTTATTTATCTATGAAAGTAAAATTAAAATAGACAATACAATTCTTTTTTAAAAATATTAACTTCAATTTAATTTTTTCAAGATTAATCAGCAATTATGTTATTGTATATTATTACTTAGAAAGTTTTAAATCTTCTTTTTCGTCTAATTTTTTGTTTTTTTCCAATACATAAAAATCCGTGTTTTTGTATGTTTTTATATGATATTTCACGTTTGAATAGTACTTTAAATGTTTGTAACACATTTCGTTTCTAACTTTATTGTAAAAGTTATTGTATTATATTTATATTTTTATTGGATTTTACAGTCATTTTTATAACTTATATTAAACTTATATTAAATTAGCAATACATAATGTTTTTCTTTAGTATCTTTATAGTATTACACTCTTTAATTATAGATTTTATAAATTTTTTCTTGATAAAAATTTTTGTTATTTCTTATAAATTATTTTCCTCAAAACAATTTAATAAAAGCTTAGAATTTTATTTTACAAAAATTGTGATTATTGATAATCAATATATTTTTTTATATTTTGCGTTTTATGTCTATTTTTTTCTATTTTTGTTTTCTCATATGTTTTAGATCATATGTTTGAAATCAAAATTTATTTTTAAGGATTTCATATTAGCTATTATATGATATATTATTACTATTTTATAACGTGATCAATAGATTTTTATTTGTATCCTTGGTTTATATGATCATATATGATTTGATTAAGTTATATTTTTCACTATGTATGTAATCATGTATGTAATTGTTTATTTATTTCGTTATTTTGATATTTGTTTCTTGCATTTTAATGATTATGTTTATCTTACGTACCATAATACATCATCGGATTATTAAGTCATATCGTAGTTTTAATCTTAATAGTAACTGATTATTAACACTGATTATTAAGATATTTTAATTTTCTTGCATGAAAGATCTAAATTAGTTCTCTTCTTTAATTTCAAATGCAAAATAATTTCGCTCAAATTCAGTTGTTTGTCTCATGATTAATGATTCTGTTGAATGAATATGATCGTATTTAAAAATTGATGCTCTGTTTGCGGATACTTGTTAAATTATTAATAATAATTATTAATAGTAAATTGTTATAACAGTTATATTACGATATAAAATAAGTTAAATAACATGGTTCTAGTAATATAAAATAAATAATATAAGACTTTTACTTTGAAAAGTTTGCAATTTTGCAATCATTAGAAAATTTAATTTAATAAATTTCTTGATATTGAAATTTGATTTATGATTTTCAAATTTTTTTTTATTATCTCATATAGTATTCATTACAAAAAAGAAAAATTTCAGAGAAACCATAGATTATAAATATATTTTTCTCTTGATTCATTTTATTTAAAATATTTATATAGAGAATATCATTTTTTTTTAATAGAATACTTATTTACAGAATAATTCCTTTTTAGAATATTACGAAATGACTTTTTTAATGAATGTTAAATTACATATATTTTTTTTGATATTATTTTTTTTAAGACATAAAATTTTTTTCAATGCTGCTATTGAAGAAAGAAACTATATAAGAAACTTTTGCTCGTGAAATATATTGCAATATATAAAAAGATTATTACATGCAAAATTTATAGCAAATATATTTTTAATTGATAAGTAGTTTCTAGATTATATTATATCAGAAAATAGATCTTATAATTAATTTTATAAATCTGCATGAACCAATGTAAAGTCACTGACAAATAATTTATTAACACAAACTAACATAAATAGAATTCAATAATATAATATCAAAGGTATACCGGCTAAAACACTATCTGTGTATAAAAAAGAAAATTCTGGAATCAATAGAATTTCAAATTCTATAATCTTAAAATCGCTTAATCTTAGAATATAGATATTTATTATTAATTAGAATAAAGATATATTATAAATAATCAATTTTGATCAAAATTGTAAAAACACACAACAATTGTAAAAACAACAATGAAAATCACTGTTATGGCGAAATCTTTTTCAAAATTGATCAGAGAAACGTGATCAATAATAATATATTCGAGATATTATAAAATTTGAATTAAGAAATCGATTTTGATGGAAATAGCTTTCGGAATAGAAAGTCCTTGTTAAGGTTGAACAATATTGAAATCGATGAGAATGAAGTTTTATAAATAACATCGCGTTTCGTCGAATTCTGTAATGAAACAAGCATCTATCCGAAACAAAATAATTGTTTTTGCATATACTACATCAAAAACGATCAGACAGACGTTACCTAACACAAACTCCCATTGTTACGATAAATCCTTCCATGAAAAATCAATTTGGATTAAAATTGTAGCTTTTCGTCACGAAAAACGCTCTTACGGTGAATTCTGCATCGAAAACGTTCAGAGAGGATGTACAACGATCTCAACACAAATTCGCCCTGTTACGTCATATTGCGGAACGAAAAATTGATTTCGATAAGTTACGTTGCTTTTCGGCATGAAAATCGCAGTTTCGGCGAATTCTGCTTTGATATCGTTGAGAGTGACGTTTTCAAGCTGATATTCGCGAATTATGTTGAATTCTGCTACGAATATTCAATTTAGATCAAAATTGTAGCTTTTCGACACTAAAAGGGTTGTTATCGGGAATTTGACTTCGAAAGCACACAGAAATATGTTATCCAACAAAAACTTGCCAAATTATGTGAAATTCTGTCATGAAAAATTGATTTTGAATTGAAAACGAAAATTGTAACTTTTCACAATTGAACACGAAAATCGATGTTACGGCGAATTCGCCATCATCGAAATTGAAATCAGAGAGACGATATCTAACATAAACTCGCATTATTATGTCAAATTCTTCTATGAAAAATCAATTTGTATGAAAATTGTTGATTTTCGTCACGAAAAATGATACGCCTAAGATAAATCGAATTCTAAATCGAAAACGTTCAGAGACACGTTATTCAACAGATACTCGCCCCGTTGCGACAAATTCAGCAACGAGAAATAGATTTCGATAAGTTATGTTCGACTACCATGTATGTAATCCGGGAAATTCGATTTTTGTGCTTTCCTTCGCATAATCGGCAACGTAAGTGATGATGTTGTATTCTGAACTTGTGAACATCTGTTTGAAACATCTTCGATCGAAAGGATTGATCGCATTCCATCTAAATATCCGCTTCACCCTCATATTCGAAGAAGAGAACATGCCTAAGATAACCACTTTCTTCGGTTTCATGCCGAAATTATGAATCTTCTTCCTTGTAAATTCATTTCAAGGTTCTTATCGACAATATAATCTTGAGCTCCTGCTTAAAAAAATGAAAATTAGGCAAGTACTGCCATCTGAATGTTCAAGAAGATAAAGGACGTTTCTCTTGATGTAATTCAAACAGACGATTTGAGATAGAACGACACGCTGACTTCGACCGGAAGTCATGCCGTAAACAAGGATGGCTTTAGAGGCTGTATCATAGATGAATACGTAGATGACTACATCTTTCTGTCTTGGATACATATCTTAAACGAGATGTGGACGATCGATCAGTTCCACGGTTCTTATTAGTTGCGAAACACAGAGAGAAAAAGGATTAATTAAGTTATTTCTATGTGAAGAATTCTAGAGAGCACTAAAGGATAACTTTAGGGAATATTGTGTATATAATTTTCAATGGCTTAAAAATTTTTTAACAAATTTGTGGAATATATATAATTGTGATTGTGGAATGTTCTAACTTAAAATGCAGAAATGTTAATAAGACTTTATAATTAAATTTTTTTAAATATAACTTTTTTTAAATGTTTAGTTTGGCGGAATAAAAATGTTAAGAAGCACTAAGAAATGATTCTAAAGAAATCTAGTAAATAGCATCAACACAATAGTACATTAACCAATAAATTTTTCAATCCGTTTATATTGCAATATAATTATATTAATGTTATAATAAAATATTCCAGTTTAGAATAAACAAGTTATTTTCGTAATAAAATTTCTCTTAAAAATAATTTCAATTAAAAATATAACTTAGATTTGAATCAAGTTTTTTCATCAATTTATTATTTCAATTTTATCGTATAATTTAGAAATGAAAATTAAATTTAAAAATTTTCGACAAAATATATGTTAGGGAGCGTTAAGAAATGATTCTAAAAAACAGAATTTAGATTTTTAGAATTTATATTTACATGAAAGTCAAATAATTTTCAACAAATTTGCATAATTAATGCAAATTAATGTATGATTCTAATATTTGAAAAAGAGAAAAAAAATTCAAGCAATTTTAGACATTCGTAATATTCGTATTTCATATCGTAATATTAAAATATTTAATGTCAGCTCTACTTGTGTTATATAATGTTTTTGGAATGTGAAACGTCATCGCATCAAGCAGTAATCTTCATTGAATACCTTGAAAATCGTGATTGAGCATAAGCATAGGGTCCATTAGTTCATTTAAAATTAGTGAAAAGATATCCACGATCGTGACAATTTCGATCTCATTAATACCATGATCTATGTCTCACATATTAGGGTATAATCATTAATTTATTTTTACTTTTAAAAATCTAAAGTTGTATTTTATTTTATCAATCTTAATATAATAATGTTACATTAGAAAATTTTTATATTCAATTTCGTTTGATTGACAAGGATAAAAGTATCTCGTACATATCAGATGAAAGCAGTAAAAGAACAATTCCTCATAGAACAGTAGCTATTATTCTCAACTTTTGATATGTTACAATATTTATTTTCAATTCCAATATTTACCAATAATGTTAAAAATTAAAACCAAAAAACTAATGATATCTCACTGTTATTATATTCTTAATATTTACATTAAAATATAATATATCTTAAGAAATGATGTCTAATTCTGCAAAATTAAAATTTAAAATAATCGAATTTCAATCATATGATTATACCAAACATAAGAAATGACGATAAACAATGCTATAAATAAAATCTATAAAAAAATATCTATAAATCGTATCAGGGTTCTGTACCACAATTTTTCTCATTACTTAAAAAGATAGTGTTTAATTCCATTATAAGATTTAAACAGGAAATGTTAAAAGAAAAATGAATAATAAATATTAAAATCAAGTTACAAACTGCTATGAACAAATAGTAATTAATAATAATAAACATACTTCCAAGATGCATTACATATATAATACTATATCATGAAAGAGTAAGCAAAAGAGGATAATCGTAATTTCAATCATATTAAACGCAAATAATACACAATTACTCTATTCTTAATAATTGAATTTGTTTCTGGAGTGTATTATCAATACTTTTTATTACACTGTTACTATGGATTTAAAGGATACTTAGATTAATTGTTAAATTAGTTTCTCGTGAATTGAAACAGAAAATGAAAGACAAATTTCATCACACTATTATTATGGATTTAAAGGATACTTAGATTAGTTGTTAAATTAGTTTCTCGTGAATTAAAACAGAAAATGAAAGACAAATTTCATCAATACATTAAATAATGATAAATTGCCATAAAGCAGGTTATAATTAATAACTTTCTGTAAGATATACCATTAATACAAAAAGGGACTCTTTTTCTTTTCACTCTAGTTTCACTTTCTCCATCTAAAAATCTATTTTGTGCATTATTTAAAAGTGATCGCAATTTTTTTATTTTCGGTGATCTTGATTTCACAAAAGATAGCGATATCTTATCTTTCTTGTGCTAATATCAAGGAATTTTGCAGGACACTTGTGTACAGGTTCATCCAACTATTTCAACATATTGAATATTCTAAACAACATTCTGATGATCCAGATAAAGACCACAGAAGTTTTGCAGAATCATGTAAGTTTTTCTTTCCTGAGGAGATCAGCAATAATATGGAATCCTGCTTTTCCATAACATCTTAAGGGTGTCTGTGTACGTTGACAGTGTGCAGTATATTGCAGACAGGTATATTGGATGAATTTTTTCCTTATAAAAAAAAAACTAAAGAAAATTTATTACATCAAAGTCATTGACGTTAATATTTGTCTTATTCCAATAGTATATATAGAGTTTAATTTTTAATTTTATGATCTTAGAAAAACACGAACATTATTATATTTAAGAACATTAGAGTCAAAACTTCACCACTTTCACAAGAAAACACAATGCAGTGGATTCTAATGAAGCCAGTGTTGTCATATCGTTACAAATTGTTCCATTTATTAATAGCAATTGAACAAATTCACGGACCTTTATCTCGATTTTATCTTCTACAGAAAAAAATTAAGCAATCGTAATAAGATTACATGTGCTTCGGAGTTGATGAATTTTCTTTTTTCACCAGATTCTTTAAATATTGCATCATAGAATTTGTTTTTACAACACAAATCACGAGATTAGACGAGATTATAAATTCCACATTGTCGAATATTTACACGTTGTCGATTTATACGAAATAAAGTTAAATAATATTAATAATAATAATATAATAATAATAATAATAATAATAATAATAATATAATAATATAGACAATTGGTAATATAGACAATTAAATCTTATTATAGAACAAAATCCATTTAAAACAGTTTCAAAATTAATATACAAAAATATATTATATGCAATATATACAATATATTGAGATTTATTTATTAAATAATTAAAAGCAATTTAAATTTTCGTTGGATGAAAAAGCAAAAACAATATAAAATAAATACAAAAACAAATTAAAAAATCTAAAGAAAATTTATATAATAAATAAGACTTAATAAACATTTGTATATTTATGTCAAATTTGATTTTAATGTTTATTTTGATGTCATCTTAGTATATTTTTTGAGAGAATCATACAATAAATGTATAAGAGCGAATATCAAATCGATATTTTTTTCCAATTTCTTTATTACTCTTTTATTTGTAAATGTATTATGACAGCGATGTATTATGAAATAGATAATAGATAAACCATGATCTATATCGATAATCTAACTACGGATGATGCAGATACACAAGTTTTCGAAATGATATTTTAACAGTTGAAAATTTAGATGGAAATAGGTTATATTTGGATTCAACAACTCAATACAATTTAGAATCTACAATTTTACTATACAGTATTGAAAATTTTAAAGTTGGATGTTATCGTTCCTTATTAGACAATAATACGATATCTATCTAATATATTTTTATATATTTACATATTACATATATTCAATGCTAGGCAATGATAGAGATTGGCATGGTGAAATTAGAAAATGATAGAAATTTGAAAATAATATGATAAGCGATATGTAATTGAACGAATGAGTCAGAAAAAAATTGAAGATAAATTTATGAGCGAAAATAATAAATATAAATCTGATGATATCTTCCTTAACACTATCCCCATCATTTAGAAGTATTGAAAAAAAAAGAAGAAGAAAATGCAATATAGTGCTAGCAATTTAAAAAAATAATTTGATAGATAAGAAGGAAAAGAGATGGAAAAGCTGAAAAAACTGATTGAAACGGACATATATATTTACATATACACATATGTGCATGCATATATATATATGTAAACAGGTAATATACAGTAAAGATACACACACACGTATTTCATGAAATGTAATAATATACATTATTGGATTATTTAAAAAATTATATTACGCACTTAGACTACTGAAAAGAAGTACTTCCTTCAAACATATTATCTAAATTACTTTAAAAAAAATTAAAGATTGATCATATTTTATGCATGTATAAATGTGTGTATGTATACAATACAAATGTGTATATATGTAGACACATGCATATATATATATATATACATATGTGCATATATAGTACGCATATATTGTATTCTTTTATAAAGGTGAAAAGTAAAGAAAGATAAAGATTTTTGATAATATAAATAGTTTATATTTTTATGAAAAATGTCATATATATCATCTGATAATATTAGTGTTATTTGTTCGATAAATAAATTCATGATATCATATATTTGTTAATTAATTTTTTAAAACTAAATATATATCAAATTTATGATAATTAAAATAATTAAAATAATATTGTGAACAGATGTGACACATTATTAATTTATAATAATGTGATTGATATATTGTAAATATATATATAATACTTTAAATCGAATGCTGTTATAGAACAGCTAAAATACGTTTAGAATATTCAATTTAAATGTCGTTTTTTGCCGTCACGTTTAATTATATTCCAATAGATATTCCGTGAATTTATATTTCATAAATCATATTCGTATATATATACACATACATATATTAATAATATATTTAAAAATACGATGTGAAGTATAAATTATAAAAATGTAAACAAATTTAATGCATAATTTCAAAATATTGCTAAGAATAATACGTAATAACACGTAACGTTAATGATTATAACCTATATGAATGTCGAAAATTTGACAGTAAAAAAAATAAAAAATCAATGATTTGAAACAATAAATATTTTAATAAGTGCTTAGTGAAGTGTTTTTTAGTTTTCTTTATTTATTTAATTTGAAAGTGTGAAAATATAAATAATTTAACTATTTTTCTGTGGAATATTTTTACCAATTTGTATTATAAAATTATAACAATTATAACAATTATAACAATTGTTTATATAATAGAATTTTAGAACATACGTAAATATAAATCTCACATATAGTTTCTCTCCATATTAATTTTCATAGTTTTGTTATTTTGAAGATTATACTTTTTAAAATTATACGATGTAATTAGAAGAATTATAATAATGCAGAAATATTTAAATTCATAATAATTTTTGTGTTCAAATATATTGATAAACATTCGTAATAATAATAATAATAATCCATTTTAAATATATCTTGTTCTATAATAAGATTTAATTTTCTATATTACTAATATTAATATTATTTAACTATATTACGTGGAAATCGACAATGTGTAAATATTCGATAATGTGGAATTTATAATGGTCTGATCTCGTGATTTGTGTTGTAAAAACAAATACTGACACAGTGTTTAAAGAATCTTGTGGAAAAAGAAAATTCATGAATTCCAAAGCACATGTAACCTTATTACGGGCACGATTGTTTGATTTTTTTCTGTAAAAGATAAAATCGAGATAAAGGTCCAAAGGTCCGATATGGTGTGGATTTGTTCAATTGCTATTAATAAATGCAACAATGTAATGATACGAAAACACTAGTTTTATTAGAATCCACTGCATTGTGTTTTCTTCTGAAAGTGATGAAGTAAGTTTTGACTTTAATGTTCTTAAATATCGTGTAAGTTTTCCTAAGATCATAAAATTAAAAATTAAACTCCATATATTTTATTGGAATAAAACAAATATTAATGTCATTTACTTTTATGTAATAAATATATAAATATTTCTTTGTTTTTTTTTTTTTTTATGGAAAAAATTCATCCAATATGCCTGTCACTGTCAACACTTATATCGCTGGACTTACAAGAATCAGCATAATGTCACAAAATAAATAAAAGACAATTTTATAAATAATTTTTAATATTTTTTTAATATAATTTTACATACTTTAATAATCTTTTGAACTATTTTGCGATTTTGCGATTACTATCAATTATATAGCAATTACTATCAACGCAACTATCAACTGATATAATAATACTGGGTAATATTATTTAATTGTTTTGGAAGAAAAATTAAAGAAATCTGGAGCTTTTGAACGTCAGTATATATTGTGAATTTAAATTTTCAAATTAAATTAACGAATATTGCAATTGTGTAAATATCCTCATACAAACAATTGAACTATCGAATGAATAAATAATACATATTGAAAAAAGTATTAAATTCATTTAGAACAGAAATAAAGTATATTATTAATAAAAAATAATTTTTTATAAAAATAAATAAAATATTTTGTTTGTTTAAAATATATTATAAAACGAAGAAAATATCAATTTTTTGCAATATCCAATTTTAATTTTTTAAATTTTTAAATTTTCAAGTTTAGAAAAATTTAATACAAAACTAAATATATATTGTTTGGTTATATATAATTGAATGATAGAATTAACACGTTATTTGATTATTTATATTATATATTTGTATCATTGAAATATATTGATATAATATTATAATATCTTTATATTTAAAATCGACCAAAAGTGTTTGTTCACGAATATTTATTACTCACGAGATTTATAAACAGCTTATTCGGAGAAATTTTTCATATAAAAAACTCTTTTTGTTTTTATCGCGTGCGGATCTCTATTAAGTCTAAACGAAAGATGGTGTTATCTGAGAAGATTGTCTTTGAGCCGACACTTATATTGTATATTTCTAACGTAATTCACTAACTGAACCGATCCTAACGATGATATATTCCAGACGCGGCTAATTCAAAGACAAATAACATTGTTCTAGTTCGAAAAATGTATAAAAATAATTCTGTTCCTGTTTATAAGATTTTTGAATATAGATCACTGAGCGAGGAATTTCCTCGAATTTGGCGGGTATCGCGAACAGGCCGCGATATTATTGTTATTGGCGTGTCCCAACAAGAAACTGTTCCAATCGAATTAAAAGGAATTTTTCTTTAAAAAGGGCACGAATGTCACTACTAAAAAGATCTCGTTGTGAACACGTCGTAGTCCGATCGCCAGAGATTATTAATTACATTAGTTTTGTTTTAACACCTCATCGTACGATTATTTGCTGCGATTTTGTGAGAAACCATGCTCTTTAATAATCACATCCGCATGTGCAACTATTTATACAGTCCATTATCATCTTTGAGAAGTATATAAGTATATAAGTATATTTAAGAATACCATTTGTTGTCGAAGGGCATTTAACAAGTATCCAATATTAGCTTATATTCATCAAAATTATTACAATAATAATAATTATTACAATAATAATTATTACAACAATAATAATATTACAATAAAATTTTATTTTAATTTATTTAAATTAATATATTGTCAATTAATATTAATATTCCGTTATTTTATACGTTAATCAAAATGATGATCCAATGTAAAACTGAATAACCATTGAATAATTATTAATTTAATTTAAGTTAAAATTTTAATTATCTCTATCAACATAGTTGTTTAATACATAATGCACACAAAATAATTATCAATTAATACTGGTGAAATTTTTATGTTTTCATATCTCAATCTCAGTTTTTCATTAAACAGATTTTTAATATCTTAAGAAAAACTATAATATAAAATTGAATCCAGAAATCCAGAAGAAAAAGAAATTTTTTAAAATTTTAAATAAAAGTACATCTAAAAATACATAACGAAGTTAAAGAAAATTTTATCATGTCTTATATCATCATTTTTTTTATATAAAATATTAAATAATATCGTGTTGAGCAACCAATTTAGATATAATAATCAAATAAAATCAATTCTATATAATTTTAAAAGTGCATAATCTAAATAAATATAATTTACAAAAAAAATTTTAAATTTATCATAATCTATCACGAATCCATAACGAGAAAAGACGAAATTAGAATGAGACAAATCTAGTTTATATATTTTTTATATATTTTTATATTATATTTTATAATTGTATTTAAAATAGAATGTTATATAAATGTTTATTTTATAGAAACACAAAATAGAGGGAAAAAATGCAAAAAAAAAGTAATGACAAATTATGATTTCTTACTGAAAGTTCTCGTGATGGTACATTACATGGTATAGAAAAGTCACGAGATCATACGAGATCACGAGATCAATTACGACTTTCAAAATATTGATAAATAATTTATCTGGAAATATTATCTTAACATTATTTTAGAACAGACAACATGATTCAATTCTTATGAATAGTACTAATTTCTTTCTTGTCATAATTGATATTGACATGATCTTTGTAAACGAAAGTATGATTTACTGTAAAGTAAAATGCATCCAAAATATGATTCTTTTCTCTCTTTCTAAGAATTTTTTTTTATATAAAGAACTATATTATATAAAGAACTATATGAAATATAAAAAATAAATATAATTGCATACAATATATTAAAAAGAATATCAAATATTCTTGCCGTAAAATTTTAATGATCTTTTGTCAAGTAAATTAGCATGAGTTTTTGTAATTGTATTTAAAATAAGTCAAACTTGTAAACCTGTTTGAAAAATTGTATAAATTAATTCTGTAAAAAAAGATCCAAATACATATATTACTTAATATATATGATTTGCTGAACTTTTTTTTTACTGTACTTATGAAGAACTGAATTTCCATTCTTTAGTTTCAAATGATGATATAATGTAATTTCGATTTCACACAAATTTGTTATTATATACAATGAAAAATGTAAAATAAACATATCTTTATTTTTGAATATTGGTTATTATTAATGATATAAAAAAAAATCAAATTAAATTTGAAAAAACTTAAAGCATAATATTAAATATTACATAATTTAACATAAGTAATTTTTGATAGATATGTAGATCATAGAAAAATCAATTTCCTTTTTTTTTTAAAAAAATGATACGATCACACGATTTGTCAAAGCATTTTAAGATGTATTTATATAATATTTACAATTAAATATTTATATAGTTAAATATTTATATAGTTTAAAATCATTCAAATCACAAGTTAATTAAGAAGTTAATTAATTATAAAAGAATATAATTTACTTTATGGCAGCAATCGAATATATAATTTGTTTATGTAATCGTGATTTATTTATGTATTAGAATATTCTTTTTTTTATGGGTATTTCTTTGTCTTCGTAAAAGTGTCTTCATAAAAAACGATAAAATAAATGGTTTTATGGTTTACTAATGTATATACAATTCATCGTTTAAGACACGATAAAAACAAAAAATTGCGTTATGACCACAAAATGAAAACTCGATCTATGTAAAACGTTTAAATGAACTTATAGAATTAATTTATATAGTTTGATCGATTTTATTTGGTGAGATGAATCATTGCGCGACGCGTCATTATATTCTATAATTGTAAATGTAATGTATATCCATTACAGTTTCTACAAAAGATTCGTATAAAAATGAGTTTTTGACTTAGAGACATAGAAAATCGTTGATATGTAAATTGAATATGGATATCGTATCTTGAATCCGAGGCCTGCTTAAAGCCTTCTGTAAAACAAGAAGCAGAAATTGGCATATTTTAGAATACTTCCATAAGAATTATAGTAGATTTTTGCGTAATAAATTATACTTGTATGATATCAAACTACATTCGAAACTTACGAATAAAAACGGAAAATTTTATATTTCTTCGGAATTCTGGAATACATATATATGGAAAATATATTAATATTTAATATTATTATTTAATATGCTCTAATTTACTGAATTTTTTTTTAGTATACTTGTGAAGAACTGTATCAATATTTTCATTATATATATCATATATTTGTAAAATAAATTTAAAAAAAAATCACTTAAATTGTCATATGAAGTAATGATGAATTATTCCAATAACATAATTAATAAACTGATTGATCACACAATTCTCTATGAACTAATAACAGAAGCTAATGGAATATTTAATTAGTCGAACAATATTATTAAGCAAATAAGAAAAATATGTCTTATCTATTTAAAAAGTATTATACTTATAAAATATTTGTTTCTTTTTAGTTATAATTATCTTCCATCAGCTAAATCATTAGCTGAAAAGTTTTTATTTAATTGTTTCGCAACGTATTAAAAAAGATTTTAAGTAAAATTTATTTCGTTTCAAATTGAACATTAATTTATATAATTTTTAATTTAAGGAGTATTAATGAATAACGAAAAATTATAAATCACTTATATAAGTTTGATTTCTATATTTAAATATATATGAATCAACAGAAATACTTTATAACATATTAATGTATATGTGTAATATTAATGTATAGTATATATATATATATATATATATAGAATAATATAATTAATTTTCCAAATAGTTTAAAAGATAAAATATTGCTAGATTAAAATTCCAATTTTTTTCTATTTCAATTCTATTTTTAATCATTTCGAAAGAGATTTTTTTCTTTTTCATCTTTCTTTTTTTTATTTTATTATAATATATAATATATATAAATATATAACAGAACTATATAACATAACATAATAATTTAATTTAAAATTATTTCTTGTTTCACATTTTTAAATTGATGTTAAAGATCTTTAAAATGTTAATTAAAATTTAATTCCTTTTCTTCTTTTTATATATATATATATATATATATATATATATATATATATATATATAAATGTATCGCATATATATCGTTTCTCTAAATTTAATCTCAATCTAATTTAATTAAAATAAATCGTGTTGAGATCATTGCATATTATCGAACGAATTTTTCGTTCATAAGAATTTATACAGTTCTTCACTTAGACAAGAATTTCGTATTATTAATCTATTTTATTATTATTATAATAATTACAAGAATCAATGCGATAATCAGCATAAAACTGTATTAAATATATTTTGTAAATCAAAATTTTCTAATTTCTTTTTAGATATCCTGTAATCCTATTTATCTATAATTTATTAAATTATAAAAATTATAAACATTTTCTGTAAACGTTATTGAAATCATAATTGTTTTTTTAAACTTATAAAATTTTCTTGTTTTATCATTTTTTTCAATTTTTTTTAGCAAAAAACGATTCCAAATTCAGAGATTCAAAAAATCATGAAACTTTGGAGATATCCTTATGTAGATATGCATAATTATATAATTTTTTCCTGCTTGAAATCAAGGAGGAAATCAACTCTTAAAAATTCTATTTTTAAATTATTTTTCGATTTTATCTTATAACCAAACTATAAAAAATATGAAAAAATGTTTTCGGATAAATTTTTTTTTCATCTGATAGAACAATTGTTATATTTTTTATACAATTGTTATATTTTTTTATACAATTAATTAAAAAAATTATAAACAAAAAAAATTAATTTTTTAAATTTGTTTATCAACATAAAATTTTAATTAACAGTATAAATAATCGTGATAGTATAAATAAATATTTTTTGATTTTAATATATACAATTTTGTCGTGTTGATTTTCATTGTTAAATTTTTAAAAATAGAAAAATTTATATTTTATACTTTTTTTTCTTTACTAAACAATGGGTACATTAGACATTGGACATACTAGATAAATGTATAATTATTTTATGAGATCTTTTTATTTTTAACGTAATCATCAGACTTCTTTATCTTTATTATGATAATAAAGGGATAAAAAATGAATAACAGTAAAGTGAATAACAGTCAACAAATAACATAAATAATATTATGAATTATTCTACGTGATAATGAAATTTTTCAGAAAAGTGTTAGATATTAATAGAAATTTATTACCATTCTCATTCTATAATATTATGATTACTGTATATTAAATGAGACGATCATCCGAAATCTTGCAAAAATGTTCCAAAAAAAGCGAATTCTTAAAATTATTTAACGAATTTTTAAAATTATTTGATTTCTCATCATCATGTACCGTTTAATCATGCGTGAGTGAATACTTTATAATATTTTTGAGATGAAAATTGATTATGAAATAGAAACTGTAATTTAATGATATTATTTCATAGATGTATATTAATATTATATTATTATTATATCATTATGATATTATGATATTATATCATAGATGTATATATTTATGTTGTAGTTATATAATATAACAACAAAATAAGAAAATTTCTATATAAAATTCTTCTGTATAAAACCATATACAAAACCATATACATTAAGCACATATATAATTTCTATATATAATTCATATATAATTTCTATAATTTTTCTCTTACAGTCGATGCAACATGCGATTTTGTTGTAATGACTTCGTCAGTTCATTACATTTCAGCAATTTCAGTTCATTTCAGTTCACCAATTTTGGCTGTTTTTCTGCTATGGCGTGTTTTAATTTATCAAGTTGATTGCAATATTTTCCAAAATTGATGGTTTCATCTTGAGAAAAGAGTTTATAGTAGACTATATCTTTCCAATCCCACCAAATGGATAAAAAAAACTTTCTTCGGGTGAAATTCAGGCTTCGTGATAGTTGAAGATCGATTGTCCTTAAATCAAGTACGTTTTCGATGCATCTTGATACAAAATCCAAATCTCGTTTCCAGTGACAAGCCTCTTTATAAGAGAATCTCTTTCATGTCGCTGGAGAAGGAAATTGTACGTAGAGACGCGGTTCATCGGTCTGTGTCAATAGCTATGGAATCCAAACCTCATATCGATTGACATATCCCATCTTGATTAGGTGATTATTTACTGTTTTCCTGAAAATGTTAGTGGTATCCACTATCTCTTGCACATTATATTGCGAATTTTCAGCGAGTATGGCCTTGATAAAGTCCATATTCGTCGTTGCTGGGCGATCGCTGCAATCTTCATCTTTCAAGTTAAAATTGTCAGCTCTAAATCTTTGTAGCACCACTTCCGTAAACAGTACAAATCTCGTTTGTATTATCATTTACACTATCACTTTTTTTGCTCTTTTAAAGCAATAAAGCATAACATGCCGCAAATACTTTCTTTGACTATTCATATCGAATGATGTAGAAAAAAGTCTTACAAGAAACATTCACCAACGAAAAACTTTAAAAGAGTTCCGGAATGATTGAAATCGATGCTATAAATGGCTAATAGATAAACTTATATGTTCATATAAAAATAACTAGTTAAAGTCATTCCTAGCGTGCGAAAATCTTATGAAACACTCTAATATATTAAAAATAAAAAGTATAATTAATATTTTTAATAATATATAATTAGTAAATATATAATTATAATTAGTATATATTAGTATTAATTATAATATAATTAGTAATATATAATTAATAATTAAATATAAAATTTTTTATAAAAAATTTATATAAGTTGTTTTTTCTTTTTTTTTCTATTTTGAAGTGATATGTTGATCTAATATTTAATAAAGGACAAAAGTACATATTATATATAAACATATAATATATATATAACGTGTAATATAAATTTCGAAAATTATATTATACTTTTTCGAATATTATTTTCGAAAATTTACGAAATACGAAATACAGTAAAGCTATTTATTAAAAATAAACAATATTTCCATATATTATTACATGGTTATTTAAACTATTGATTAAAACTACATGTTGAAAAATTTTAAAAAATTATTAATTTTTCGTTTATAACTTTTTTAACTAAATAAACAATTAAAAAATGTTTTATCAAATGATAATTATAAAAAGAAACTGATTCCTTGTCTCAATTTTTTTTTATTTTTCTTTTGGGAATTATAACATAAAATCGGAAAATAGTTGAATTTTTGAAGATTGATTTTATCCTTTTAAAATGATTTTAAATTAAATGATTGATTCTTTTCATTTCATCAGTTTTTAAAATATTAAATAAATTAATAATTTTTTAAAAATTCATTTAACAAAAGGTTAGGTTATTAACAAAAGAATATAACATAGAGTCATTGATTAAAAAAAATTTTTAATATATTAAAAATATTTAAAACATGATGATAAACAAATGAAATTAAATACTCAATTTTTAATATTTTTTATAAAATAACATTAACAAATATTTTTCTTAATTACTATTTTAATTTCTTTAATTTACATTTGTTAAGTCTTTTGTTATTTTTAAAATAATATAAAAATAAAGTAAAAATTTCTTTTAATATTAAGCAATAATATTGACACAAATTTTTATTTTCTGGCATCTAAAGTGTGATACCATAGATATTTGTGGAGAAGTCGATCGAAAATAAGCATAGATTAATATAAAAAAAAAATATTACTTGTTAAGTTTTAAACAATTTAAGTTTAGACGAAGCGAGATGGAAATAGAAAAGAAGAAATCGAAAAAATTTTTTCATTTGAAATTTTTATTCAAATAAATGAAATTCAAAAAGTTATCAAGTATAAGCGAAATTAATTGCTTTTGACTATATGCGAATTAATTATTGATAGAAAAAAATTCAATGTAAAAATAAATAGAAAATATAAAATAAATTTTCTTCATTTTCAAATATTCGTTTTCAAGAAAATTGAATTTGAAAATTTGTTAATACGATTACAAATGTTCCATCTCAATTTTCAAAAAAAGAAGATTTAATAAGATTACTTATTCATTCGTATATTATATCGAAATTTTATTTGTATTTGAAAAATTTTCGAACTTAATTTGCTAGAAAATAAAACCTCAAATTATATAAATTATATTCTACATTATTAAAATTATAGAAAAAAAACATATATGAAAAGAAAAAAGAAGAATTATAAAAAAATAAATTAATTATAAAAGAATATGTTGTATTACCACAGCATTTCAATTCATTCAGCTTTGGAACGCAAACAAAGTACAGAAAGTTACCTTATAATGTGATTGCGATAAGATTATTTTTAATGAAAATTTTTAGAAGATATTTTAACAATAAACTAGATACCTCAAGATTTCCGTTTTTATATTCTATATTAATTTGTAGGTAATTATTCTATATTAATTTATATAGTAATTTGTATAAAAATTGTCACGATTTCGAAATTTCGCGGATTTCATTTTGGACATTATCCCATCCCTTCCATTAGAAATATTCATCATCTCGAAAAGCATCTCGAAAATAACCTTGATTGGTTTTCCAAAAAAATCAAGATTAATCAGGAATGCTACGACATAAACGAACGAAATGAGCAACGCAAAAATAAAATAAATTCAATTATCGCGAAAACAAGATCGATTATCATTCGCAAAAGAATTCACTTCAATATCAACAGCACTTATTTCTTATTAAGGAACTGTCATCATTTCAATAAGATTCAACATCACTAAGTTGAAATTGAATCATTCGGAGCGTCACAACAACGTACATACAATCTATATATATCTTTTATATATCTGTTTTCAACAGAATATAAAAATTTTATATTTTCGATTTAATTCTTCAAGTAAAATCATTTCTTTCACGATTGTATCATCATCCGTGAGATGATAACTTTTATAATTTCTATTAGATAGTTTTGTAATAAAATATTTTTTTATTTTTTGATATATATATATATATATATATATACTATACATTAATATTACACATATACATTAATATGTTATAAAGTATTTCTGTTGATTCATATATATTTAAGTATAGAAATCAAACTTATATAAGTGATTTATAATTTTTCGTTATTCATTAATACTCCTTAAATTAAAAATTATATAAATTAATGTTCAATTTGAAACGAAATAAATTTTACTTAAAATCTTTTTTAATACGTTGCGAAACAATTAAATAAAAACTTTTCAGCTAATGATTTAGCTGA
Source organism: Apis cerana (assembly GCF_029169275.1). Lineage (NCBI taxonomy): Eukaryota > Metazoa > Arthropoda > Insecta > Hymenoptera > Apidae > Apis > Apis cerana. The sequence continues at coordinate 2,320,247 of NW_026893558.1, read as the reverse complement.
TGGAAGATAATTATAACTAAAAAGAAACAAATATTTTATAAGTATAATACTTTTTAAATAGATAAGACATATTTTTCTTATTTGCTTAATAATATTGTTCGACTAATTAAATATTCCATTAGCTTCTGTTATTAGTTCATAGAGAATTGTGTGATCAATCAGTTTATTAATTATGTTATTGGGATAATTCATCATTACTTCATATGACAATTTAAGTGATTTTTTTTTAAATTTATTTTACAAATATATGATATATATAATGAAAATATTGATACAGTTCTTCACAAGTATACTAAAAAAAAATTCAGTAAATTAGAGCATATTAAATAATAATATTAAATATTAATATATTTTCCATATATATGTATTCCAGAATTCCGAAGAAATATAAAATTTTCCGTTTTTATTCGTAAGTTTCGAATGTAGTTTGATATCATACAAGTATAATTTATTACGCAAAAATCTACTATAATTCTTATGGAAGTATTCTAAAATATGCCAATTTCTGCTTCTTGTTTTACAGAAGGCTTTAAGCAGGCCTCGGATTCAAGATACGATATCCATATTCAATTTACATATCAACGATTTTCTATGTCTCTAAGTCAAAAAACTCATTTTTATACGAATCTTTTGTAGAAACTGTAATGGATATACATTACATTTACAATTATAGAATATAATGACGCGTCGCGCAATGATTCATCTCACCAAATAAAATCGATCAAACTATATAAATTAATTCTATAAGTTCATTTAAACGTTTTACATAGATCGAGTTTTCATTTTGTGGTCATAACGCAAGTTTTTGTTTTTATCGTGTCTTAAACGATGAATTGTATATACATTAGTAAACCATAAAACCATTTATTTTATCGTTTTTTTATGAAGACACTTTTACGAAGACAAAGAAATACCCATAAAAAAAAGAATATTCTAATACATAAATAAATCACGATTACATAAACAAATTATATATTCGATTGCTGCCATAAAGTAAATTATATTCTTTTATAATTAATTAACTTCTTAATTAACTTGTGATTTGAATGATTTTAAACTATATAAATATTTAACTATATAAATATTTAATTGTAAATATTATATAAATACATCTTAAAATGCTTTGACAAATCGTGTGATCGTATCATTTTTAAAGAAAAAAAGGAAATTGATTTTTCTATGATCTACATATCTATCAAAAATTACTTATGTTAAATTATGTAATATTTAATATTATGCTTTAAGTTTTTCTTCAAATTTAATTTGATTTTTTTTTATATCATTAATAATAACCAATATTCAAAAATAAAGATATGTTTATTTTACATTTTTCATTGTATATAATAACAAATTTGTGTGAAATCGAAATTACATTATATCATCATTTGAAACTAAAGAATGGAAATTCAGTTCTTCATAAGTACAGTAAAAAAAAAGTTCAGCAAATCATATATATTAAGTAATATATGTATTTGGATCTTTTTTTACAGAATTAATTTATACAATTTTTCAAACAGGTTTACAAGTTTGACTTATTTTAAATACAATTACAAAAACTCATGCTAATTTACTTGACAAAAGATCATTAAAATTTTACGGCAAGAATATTTGATATTCTTTTTAATATATTGTATGCAATTATATTTATTTTTTATATTTCATATAGTTCTTTATATAATATAGTTCTTTATATAAAAAAAAATTCTTAGAAAAAGAGAAAAGAATCATATTTTGGATGCATTTTACTTTACAGTAAATCATACTTTCGTTTACAAAGATCATGTCAATATCAATTATGACAAGAAAGAAATTAGTACTATTCATAAGAATTGAATCATGTTGTCTGTTCTAAAATAATGTTAAGATAATATTTCCAGATAAATTATTTATCAATATTTTGAAAGTCGTAATTGATCTCGTGATCTCGTATGATCTCGTGACTTTTCTATACCATGTAATGTACCATCACGAGAACTTTCAGTAAGAAATCATAATTTGTCATTACTTTTTTTTTGCATTTTTTCCCTCTATTTTGTGTTTCTATAAAATAAACATTTATATAACATTCTATTTTAAATACAATTATAAAATATAATATAAACATATAAAAAATATATAAACTAGATTTGTCTCATTCTAATTTCGTCTTTTCTCGTTATGGATTCGTGATAGATTATGATAAATTTAAAATTTTTTTTGTAAATTATATTTATTTAGATTATGCACTTTTAAAATTATATAGAATTGATTTTATTTGATTATTATATCTAAATTGGTTGCTCAACACGATATTATTTAATATTTTATATAAAAAAAATGATGATATAAGACATGATAAAATTTTCTTTAACTTCGTTATGTATTTTTAGATGTACTTTTATTTAAAATTTTAAAAAATTTCTTTTTCTTCTGGATTTCTGGATTCAATTTTATATTATAGTTTTTCTTAAGATATTAAAAATCTGTTTAATGAAAAACTGAGATTGAGATATGAAAACATAAAAATTTCACCAGTATTAATTGATAATTATTTTGTGTGCATTATGTATTAAACAACTATGTTGATAGAGATAATTAAAATTTTAACTTAAATTAAATTAATAATTATTCAATGGTTATTCAGTTTTACATTGGATCATCATTTTGATTAACGTATAAAATAACGGAATATTAATATTAATTGACAATATATTAATTTAAATAAATTAAAATAAAATTTTATTGTAATATTATTATTGTTGTAATAATTATTATTGTAATAATTATTATTATTGTAATAATTTTGATGAATATAAGCTAATATTGGATACTTGTTAAATGCCCTTCGACAACAAATGGTATTCTTAAATATACTTATATACTTATATACTTCTCAAAGATGATAATGGACTGTATAAATAGTTGCACATGCGGATGTGATTATTAAAGAGCATGGTTTCTCACAAAATCGCAGCAAATAATCGTACGATGAGGTGTTAAAACAAAACTAATGTAATTAATAATCTCTGGCGATCGGACTACGACGTGTTCACAACGAGATCTTTTTAGTAGTGACATTCGTGCCCTTTTTAAAGAAAAATTCCTTTTTAATTCGATTGGAACAGTTTCTTGTTGGGACACGCCAATAACAATAATATCGCGGCCTGTTCGCGATACCCGCCAAATTCGAGGAAATTCCTCGCTCAGTGATCTATATTCAAAAATCTTATAAACAGGAACAGAATTATTTTTATACATTTTTCGAACTAGAACAATGTTATTTGTCTTTGAATTAGCCGCGTCTGGAATATATCATCGTTAGGATCGGTTCAGTTAGTGAATTACGTTAGAAATATACAATATAAGTGTCGGCTCAAAGACAATCTTCTCAGATAACACCATCTTTCGTTTAGACTTAATAGAGATCCGCACGCGATAAAAACAAAAAGAGTTTTTTATATGAAAAATTTCTCCGAATAAGCTGTTTATAAATCTCGTGAGTAATAAATATTCGTGAACAAACACTTTTGGTCGATTTTAAATATAAAGATATTATAATATTATATCAATATATTTCAATGATACAAATATATAATATAAATAATCAAATAACGTGTTAATTCTATCATTCAATTATATATAACCAAACAATATATATTTAGTTTTGTATTAAATTTTTCTAAACTTGAAAATTTAAAAATTTAAAAAATTAAAATTGGATATTGCAAAAAATTGATATTTTCTTCGTTTTATAATATATTTTAAACAAACAAAATATTTTATTTATTTTTATAAAAAATTATTTTTTATTAATAATATACTTTATTTCTGTTCTAAATGAATTTAATACTTTTTTCAATATGTATTATTTATTCATTCGATAGTTCAATTGTTTGTATGAGGATATTTACACAATTGCAATATTCGTTAATTTAATTTGAAAATTTAAATTCACAATATATACTGACGTTCAAAAGCTCCAGATTTCTTTAATTTTTCTTCCAAAACAATTAAATAATATTACCCAGTATTATTATATCAGTTGATAGTTGTGTTGATAGTAATTGCTATATAATTGATAGTAATCGCAAAATCGCAAAATAGTTCAAAAGATTATTAAAGTATGTAAAATTATATTAAAAAAATATTAAAAATTATTTATAAAATTGTCTTTTATTTATTTTGTGACATTATGCTGATTCTTGTAAGTCCAGCGATATAAGTGTTGACAGTGACAGGCATATTGGATGAATTTTTTCCATAAAAAAAAAAAAAAAACAAAGAAATATTTATATATTTATTACATAAAAGTAAATGACATTAATATTTGTTTTATTCCAATAAAATATATGGAGTTTAATTTTTAATTTTATGATCTTAGGAAAACTTACACGATATTTAAGAACATTAAAGTCAAAACTTACTTCATCACTTTCAGAAGAAAACACAATGCAGTGGATTCTAATGAAACCAGTATTTTCGTATCATTACATTGTTGCATTTATTAATAGCAATTGAACAAATCCACACCATATCGGACCTTTGGACCTTTATCTCGATTTTATCTTTTACAGAAAAAAGCAAACAATCGTGCCCGTAATAAGGTTACATGTGCTTTGGAATTCATGAATTTTCTTTTTCCACAAGATTCTTTAAACACTGCGTCAGTATTTGTTTTTACAACACAAACCACGAGATCAGACCATTATAAATTCCACATTATCGAATATTTACACATTGTCGATTTCCACGTAATATAGTTAAATAATATTAATATTAGTAATATAGAAAATTAAATCTTATTATAGAACAAGATATATTTAAAATGGATTATTATTATTATTATTACGAATGTTTATCAATATATTTGAACACAAAAATTATTATGAATTTAAATATTTCTGCATTATTATAATTCTTCTAATTACATCGTATAATTTTAAAAAGTATAATCTTCAAAATAACAAAACTATGAAAATTAATATGGAGAGAAACTATATGTGAGATTTATATTTACGTATGTTCTAAAATTCTATTATATAAACAATTGTTATAATTGTTATAATTGTTATAATTTTATAATACAAATTGGTAAAAATATTCCACAGAAAAATAGTTAAATTATTTATATTTTCACACTTTCAAATTAAATAAATAAAGAAAACTAAAAAACACTTCACTAAGCACTTATTAAAATATTTATTGTTTCAAATCATTGATTTCCTTTTTTTTTTTTTACTGTCAAATTTTCGACATTCATATAGGTTATAATCATTAACGTTACGTGTTATTACGTATTATTCTTAGCAATATTTTGAAATTATGCATTAAATTTGTTTACATTTTTATAATTTATACTTCACATCGTATTTTTAAATATATTATTAATATATGTATGTGTATATATATACGAATATGATTTATGAAATATAAATTCACGGAATATCTATTGGAATATAATTAAACGTGACGGCAAAAAACGACATTTAAATTGAATATTCTAAACGTATTTTAGCTGTTCTATAACAGCATTCGATTTAAAGTATTATATATATATTTACAATATATCAATCACATTATTATAAATTAATAATGTGTCACACCTGTTCACAATATTATTTTAATTATTTTAATTATCATAAATTTGATATATATTTAGTTTTAAAAAATTAATTAACAAATATATGATATCATGAATTTATTTATCGAACAAATAACACTAATATTATCAGATGATATATATGACATTTTTCATAAAAATATAAACTATTTATATTATCAAAAATCTTTATCTTTCTTTACTTTTCACCTTTATAAAAGAATACAATATATGCGTACTATATATGCACATATGTATATATATATATATGCATGTGTCTACATATATACACATTTGTATTGTATACATACACACATCTATACATGCATAAAATATGATCAATCTTTAATTTTTTTTAAAGTAATTTAGATAATATGTTTGAACGAAGTACTTCTTTTCAGTAGTCTAAGTGCGTAATATAATTTTTTAAATAATCCAATAATGTATATTATTACATTTCATGAAATACGTGTGTGTGTATCTTTACTGTATATTACCTGTTTACATATATATATATATATATATATATATATATATGCATGCACATATGTGTATATGTAAATATATATGTCCGTTTCAATCAGTTTTTTCAGCTTTTCCATCTCTTTTCCTTCTTATCTATCAAATTATTTTTTTAAATTGCTAGCACTATATTGCATTTTCTTCTTCTTTTTTCAATACTTCTAAATGATGGGGATAGTGTTAAGGAAGATATCATCAGATTTATATTTATTATTTTCGCTCATAAATTTATCTTCAATTTTTTCTGACTCATTCGTTCAATTACATATCGCTTATCATATTATTTTCAAATTTCTATCATTTTCTAATTTCACCATGCCAATCTCTATCATTGCCTAGCATTGAATATATGTAATATGTAAATATATAAAAATATATTAGATAGATATCGTATTATTGTCTAATAAGGAACGATAACATCCAACTTTAAAATTTTCAATACTGTATAGTAAAATTGTAGATTCTAAATTGTATTGAGTTGTTGAATCCAAATATAACCTATTTCCATCTAAATTTTCAACTGTTAAAATATCATTTCGAAAACTTGTGTATCTGCATCATCCGTAGTTAGATTATCGATATAGATCATGGTTTATCTATTATCTATTTCATAATACATCGCTGTCATAATACATTTACAAATAAAAGAGTAATAAAGAAATTGGAAAAAATATCGATTTGATATTCGCTCTTATACATTTATTGTATGATTCTCTCAAAAAATATACTAAGATGACATCAAAATAAACATTAAAATCAAATTTGACATAAATATACAAATGTTTATTAAGTCTTATTTATTATATAAATTTTCTTTAGATTTTTTAATTTGTTTTTGTATTTATTTTATATTGTTTTTGCTTTTTCATCCAACGAAAATTTAAATTGCTTTTAATTATTTAATAAATAAATCTCAATATATTGTATATATTGCATATAATATATTTTTGTATATTAATTTTGAAACTGTTTTAAATGGATTTTGTTCTATAATAAGATTTAATTGTCTATATTACCAATTGTCTATATTAATATTATTTAACTTTATTTCGTATAAATCGACAACGTGTAAATATTCGACAATGTGGAATTTATAATCTCGTCTAATCTCGTGATTTGTGTTGTAAAAACAAATTCTATGATGCAATATTTAAAGAATCTGGTGAAAAAAGAAAATTCATCAACTCCGAAGCACATGTAATCTTATTACGATTGCTTAATTTTTTTCTGTAGAAGATAAAATCGAGATAAAGGTCCGTGAATTTGTTCAATTGCTATTAATAAATGGAACAATTTGTAACGATATGACAACACTGGCTTCATTAGAATCCACTGCATTGTGTTTTCTTGTGAAAGTGGTGAAGTTTTGACTCTAATGTTCTTAAATATAATAATGTTCGTGTTTTTCTAAGATCATAAAATTAAAAATTAAACTCTATATATACTATTGGAATAAGACAAATATTAACGTCAATGACTTTGATGTAATAAATTTTCTTTAGTTTTTTTTTTATAAGGAAAAAATTCATCCAATATACCTGTCTGCAATATACTGCACACTGTCAACGTACACAGACACCCTTAAGATGTTATGGAGAAGCAGGATTCCATATTATTGCTGATCTCCTCAGGAAAGAAAAACCTACATGATTCTGCAAAACTTCTGTGGTCTTTATCTGGATCATCAGAATGTTGTTTAGAATATTCGATATGTTGAAATAGTTGGATGAACCTGTACACAAGTGTCCTGCAAAATTCCTTGATATTAGCACAAGAAAGATAAGATATCGCTATCTTTTGTGAAATCAAGATCACCGAAAATAAAAAAATTGCGATCACTTTTAAATAATGCACAAAATAGATTTTTAGATGGAGAAAGTGAAACTAGAGTGAAAAGAAAAAGAGTCCCTTTTTGTATTAATGGTATATCTTACAGAAAGTTATTAATTATAACCTGCTTTATGGCAATTTATCATTATTTAATGTATTGATGAAATTTGTCTTTCATTTTCTGTTTTAATTCACGAGAAACTAATTTAACAACTAATCTAAGTATCCTTTAAATCCATAATAATAGTGTGATGAAATTTGTCTTTCATTTTCTGTTTCAATTCACGAGAAACTAATTTAACAATTAATCTAAGTATCCTTTAAATCCATAGTAACAGTGTAATAAAAAGTATTGATAATACACTCCAGAAACAAATTCAATTATTAAGAATAGAGTAATTGTGTATTATTTGCGTTTAATATGATTGAAATTACGATTATCCTCTTTTGCTTACTCTTTCATGATATAGTATTATATATGTAATGCATCTTGGAAGTATGTTTATTATTATTAATTACTATTTGTTCATAGCAGTTTGTAACTTGATTTTAATATTTATTATTCATTTTTCTTTTAACATTTCCTGTTTAAATCTTATAATGGAATTAAACACTATCTTTTTAAGTAATGAGAAAAATTGTGGTACAGAACCCTGATACGATTTATAGATATTTTTTTATAGATTTTATTTATAGCATTGTTTATCGTCATTTCTTATGTTTGGTATAATCATATGATTGAAATTCGATTATTTTAAATTTTAATTTTGCAGAATTAGACATCATTTCTTAAGATATATTATATTTTAATGTAAATATTAAGAATATAATAACAGTGAGATATCATTAGTTTTTTGGTTTTAATTTTTAACATTATTGGTAAATATTGGAATTGAAAATAAATATTGTAACATATCAAAAGTTGAGAATAATAGCTACTGTTCTATGAGGAATTGTTCTTTTAATGCTTTCATCTGATATGTACGAGATACTTTTATCCTTGTCAATCAAACGAAATTGAATATAAAAATTTTCTAATGTAACATTATTATATTAAGATTGATAAAATAAAATACAACTTTAGATTTTTAAAAGTAAAAATAAATTAATGATTATACCCTAATATGTGAGACATAGATCATGGTATTAATGAGATCGAAATTGTCACGATCGTGGATATCTTTTCACTAATTTTAAATGAACTAATGGACCCTATGCTTATGCTCAATCACGATTTTCAAGGTATTCAATGAAGATTACTGCTTGATGCGATGACGTTTCACATTCCAAAAACATTATATAACACAAGTAGAGCTGACATTAAATATTTTAATATTACGATATGAAATACGAATATTACGAATGTCTAAAATTGCTTGAATTTTTTTTCTCTTTTTCAAATATTAGAATCGTAACATTAATTTGCATTAATTATGCAAATTTGTTGAAAATTATTTGACTTTCATGTAAATATAATTCTAAAAATCTAAATTCTGTTTTTAGAATCATTTCTTAACGCTCCCTAACATATATTTTGTCGAAAATTTTTAAATTTAATTTTCATTTCTAAATTATACGATAAAATTGAAATAATAAATTGATGAAAAAAATATGATTCAAATCTAAGTTATATTTTTAATTGAAATTATTTTTAAGAGAAATTTTATTACGAAAATAACTTGTTTATTCTAAACTGGAATATTTTATTATAACATTAATATAATTATATTGCAATATAAACGGATTGAAAAATTTATTGGTTAATGTACTATTGTGTTGATGCTATTTACTAGATTTCTTTAGAATCATTTCTTAGTGCTTCTTAACATTTTTATTCCGCCAAACTAAACATTTAAAAAAAGTTATATTTAAAAAAATTTAATTATAAAGTCTTATTAACATTTCTGCATTTTAAGTTAGAACATTCCACAATCACAATTATATATATTCCACAAATTTGTTAAAAAATTTTTAAGCCATTGAAAATTATATACACAATATTCCCTAAAGTTATCCTTTAGTGCTCTCTAGAATTCTTCACATAGAAATAACTTAATTAATCCTTTTTCTCTCTGTGTTTCGCAACTAATAAGAACCGTGGAACTGATCGATCGTCCACATCTCGTTTAAGATATGTATCCAAGACAGAAAGATGTAGTCATCTACGTATTCATCTATGATACAGCCTCTAAAGCCATCCTCGTTTACGGCATGACTTCCGGTCGAAGTCAGCGTGTCGTTCTATCTCAAATCGTCTGTTTGAATTACATCAAGAGAAACGTCCTTTATCTTCTCATTCAGATGGCAGTACTTGCCTAATTTTCATTTTTTTAAGCAGGAGCTCAAGATTATATTGTCGATAAGAACCTTGAAATGAATTTACAAGGAAGAAGATTCATGATTTCGGCATGAAACCGAAGAAAGTGGTTATCTTGGGCATGTTCTCTTCTTCGAATATGAGGGTGAAACGGATATTTAGATGGAATGCGATCAATCCTTTCGATCGAAGATGTTTCAAACAGATGTTCACAAGTTCAGAATACAACATCATCACTTACGTTGCCGATTATGCGAAGGAAAGCACAAAAATCGAATTTCCCGGATTACATACATGGTAGTCGAACATAACTTATCGAAATCTATTTCTCGTTGCTGAATTTGTCGCAACGGGGCGAGTATCTGTTGAATAACGTGTCTCTGAACGTTTTCGATTTAGAATTCGATTTATCTTAGGCGTATCATTTTTCGTGACGAAAATCAACAATTTTCATACAAATTGATTTTTCATAGAAGAATTTGACATAATAATGCGAGTTTATGTTAGATATCGTCTCTCTGATTTCAATTTCGATGATGGCGAATTCGCCGTAACATCGATTTTCGTGTTCAATTGTGAAAAGTTACAATTTTCGTTTTCAATTCAAAATCAATTTTTCATGACAGAATTTCACATAATTTGGCAAGTTTTTGTTGGATAACATATTTCTGTGTGCTTTCGAAGTCAAATTCCCGATAACAACCCTTTTAGTGTCGAAAAGCTACAATTTTGATCTAAATTGAATATTCGTAGCAGAATTCAACATAATTCGCGAATATCAGCTTGAAAACGTCACTCTCAACGATATCAAAGCAGAATTCGCCGAAACTGCGATTTTCATGCCGAAAAGCAACGTAACTTATCGAAATCAATTTTTCGTTCCGCAATATGACGTAACAGGGCGAATTTGTGTTGAGATCGTTGTACATCCTCTCTGAACGTTTTCGATGCAGAATTCACCGTAAGAGCGTTTTTCGTGACGAAAAGCTACAATTTTAATCCAAATTGATTTTTCATGGAAGGATTTATCGTAACAATGGGAGTTTGTGTTAGGTAACGTCTGTCTGATCGTTTTTGATGTAGTATATGCAAAAACAATTATTTTGTTTCGGATAGATGCTTGTTTCATTACAGAATTCGACGAAACGCGATGTTATTTATAAAACTTCATTCTCATCGATTTCAATATTGTTCAACCTTAACAAGGACTTTCTATTCCGAAAGCTATTTCCATCAAAATCGATTTCTTAATTCAAATTTTATAATATCTCGAATATATTATTATTGATCACGTTTCTCTGATCAATTTTGAAAAAGATTTCGCCATAACAGTGATTTTCATTGTTGTTTTTACAATTGTTGTGTGTTTTTACAATTTTGATCAAAATTGATTATTTATAATATATCTTTATTCTAATTAATAATAAATATCTATATTCTAAGATTAAGCGATTTTAAGATTATAGAATTTGAAATTCTATTGATTCCAGAATTTTCTTTTTTTTATACACAGATAGTGTTTTAGCCGGTATACCTTTGATATTATATTATTGAATTCTATTTATGTTAGTTTGTGTTAATAAATTATTTGTCAGTGACTTTACATTGGTTCATGCAGATTTATAAAATTAATTATAAGATCTATTTTCTGATATAATATAATCTAGAAACTACTTATCAATTAAAAATATATTTGCTATAAATTTTGCATGTAATAATCTTTTTATATATTGCAATATATTTCACGAGCAAAAGTTTCTTATATAGTTTCTTTCTTCAATAGCAGCATTGAAAAAAATTTTATGTCTTAAAAAAAATAATATCAAAAAAAATATATGTAATTTAACATTCATTAAAAAAAGTCATTTCGTAATATTCTAAAAAGGAATTATTCTGTAAATAAGTATTCTATTAAAAAAAAATGATATTCTCTATATAAATATTTTAAATAAAATGAATCAAGAGAAAAATATATTTATAATCTATGGTTTCTCTGAAATTTTTCTTTTTTGTAATGAATACTATATGAGATAATAAAAAAAAATTTGAAAATCATAAATCAAATTTCAATATCAAGAAATTTATTAAATTAAATTTTCTAATGATTGCAAAATTGCAAACTTTTCAAAGTAAAAGTCTTATATTATTTATTTTATATTACTAGAACCATGTTATTTAACTTATTTTATATCGTAATATAACTGTTATAACAATTTACTATTAATAATTATTATTAATAATTTAACAAGTATCCGCAAACAGAGCATCAATTTTTAAATACGATCATATTCATTCAACAGAATCATTAATCATGAGACAAACAACTGAATTTGAGCGAAATTATTTTGCATTTGAAATTAAAGAAGAGAACTAATTTAGATCTTTCATGCAAGAAAATTAAAATATCTTAATAATCAGTGTTAATAATCAGTTACTATTAAGATTAAAACTACGATATGACTTAATAATCCGATGATGTATTATGGTACGTAAGATAAACATAATCATTAAAATGCAAGAAACAAATATCAAAATAACGAAATAAATAAACAATTACATACATGATTACATACATAGTGAAAAATATAACTTAATCAAATCATATATGATCATATAAACCAAGGATACAAATAAAAATCTATTGATCACGTTATAAAATAGTAATAATATATCATATAATAGCTAATATGAAATCCTTAAAAATAAATTTTGATTTCAAACATATGATCTAAAACATATGAGAAAACAAAAATAGAAAAAAAAAATAGACATAAAACGCAAAATATAAAAAAAATATATTGATTATCAATAATCACAATTTTTTTGTAAAATAAAATTCTAAGCTTTTATTAAATTGTTTTGAGGAAAATAATTTATAAGAAATAACAAAAATTTTTATCAAGAAAAAATTTATAAAATCTATAATTAAAGAGTGTAATACTATAAAGATACTAAAGAAAAACATTATGTATTGCTAATTTAATATAAGTTTAATATAAGTTATAAAAATGACTGTAAAATCCAATAAAAATATAAATATAATACAATAACTTTTACAATAAAGTTAGAAACGAAATGTGTTACAAACATTTAAAGTACTATTCAAACGTGAAATATCATATAAAAACATACAAAAACACGGATTTTTATGTATTGGAAAAAAACAAAAAAATTAGACGAAAAAAGAAGATTTAAAACTTTCTAAGTAATAATATACAATAACATAATTGCTGATTAATCTTGAAAAAAATTAAATTGAAGTTAATATTTTTTAAAAAAAGAATTGTATTGTCTATTTTAATTTTACTTTCATAGATAAATAAATAAAATGACATCTGCAATTTTCGATCAATCTCAAGAAATTTACATTGACAATGTACAATTTTAAATAGAATTTCTAGATAATATGATGATTATCTTCAATTGCATTAACCATAAATGAGATGTGAAGAAATTATATTATGATATATAAATAGGTAAACTTATTCATTTTATAATTTGCAATATATGTATGTGGCAATTTAGAAGAAACATAAAAAGAAAGAGTGACAATCAATAAAAAAAAGTAAAAATTTTTATTAGAATAATTAAATATAGTATATTTTTTTAACAAATAAATATATATATAACTATTTACATAAGAAGAACTAAGAAAAATATGAAAAGTAAGTAAATATCAATATCTACATGTGATATTTTTTTTCATATAAGAAAACAATTTTTTTAAAAATAATGATAAAAAAATATTATTTTTGTTAAAGACGTCACCTCACTGATACTTTCAGACATTGATCTATTTTTTCTGATTTGCATTTTAATTTATAAAGATATTGCGTTATAATTTATACAATTTAAAAAAAATTATATAATTTTTATATTATATTATGTTATTAAATTTATATATTATATAATTATTTTTTAAAAAGTTATAATTTAATAATATAATATAATTATATAATTTTATAAAAATATTATTATTATAGATTTGAGTATCAAAATTCTAATATGTATACTTTTAGACGCAATTGAGATATTTAAAACAAAAATTTTAGCATGGATACCAGAAACCCAATATGCTTCGCTATTATCTATTATTATCATTAATGAAATATTTGGTTTACGTGTATTTGAATCGAAAGGACGATTACGATATGGCTGGAGTATAATATACATTACATATATATGCATCATTCTACATAGTATATTTCTGAAATAATTTCTGCAATAATAAAAACAGATTACAAAAATTGGCAAGAAATCATTTATAAACTAACGTCATTATTTATTAATATTATGTGCGTTATGATTTTTATAGTACTTGGAATGCTGAATACAGAAATAAGTATTTCTAAAATTATAATAATATACATAATTATCAATTAAATAAAAAAAATATAAATATTAGTAAAAAATTTTTGCTTTGATATATATTTATATTATATTTATATAGTTCTAATGTCTTGATTATTATTGATTCTAATATATTATATATTGTTATTCTTAATAATTCTTAAAAATAAAACTTCAGAATAAGTTTCAAATATATCGAATAAGATGAAATGCAAATTAAATTTAATATTTCTTTATTTTTATTTTTTATCTGATTTATATGTATTTCTCTTTCGTTTAATTTGCAAAAATTATTTGTCAAAATGAATATTCATACATTTTAATTAATATAAGTTTTTATATTTCAGAAATATAATATGTAACATTATTACTGAGAAATTTTTAAAATATATTATGTTTTATAGTTATTACAGTATATTATTTAATGATATATATTTAATAATGTATTTAATAATTATATTGTTGTATATTGTTTAATAATGTATATTGTTTAATAATATATAACTTATTTTATTAAAACGTGACATAATTAAATATATTACTTTTATAAAAAATTATAAATAATGTAGCGTAACTTAATCACTAATATAAAATACGTTTGTTTTATAATTATTTTATTTATACTAGCATAAAATTAAATATATGATTTTTCGCGAAACTTGTCGATATTTAAATTACTATTTTTCTTGAATTTCAAAATTCAATTGGCTCAAAGGAATTTCTTCATGAGATTTGTTTTTAAATTTTTACTTTTTAAGAAAAAAATTTCTTTTTTTTATAATAATAACATTTTAGAAAAAATTGATGTTCGATTTTTTGATAATTTTCTAGAAAAGAAACATTCTTCTCAATTTTGATAATTTTTGTATATGTTTTAGATATGTTGTGGAAATGAAAATTTTGAACAATTTTTTTCTAATTATATAATCGTTAGATCTTAGTTTTTAAAATATTTGCAAAAAAAGATTGCTATTATATAGAATTTTTTTATACAAGCATACGATCTATTTATCTAACTATTAAATGTATAATAAATAAATTAAATCAAAAATCTACTTTCTTATAGGTTATGACAGACTTAAAATATTTCAAATTCAATCTTTGGATTCTGCGAAATATAAAAATAAAATATAAAATAATCTTATACAATATTAACTACAATCCGCTCGTGAGTATAATATAATATATAGTATAAAATAATATATAGTATAATATATAGCAATAAAATTTATTAATAAGTTCTATTTTAAACAGCAAAATTCATATCGTAATGAAAGTTTATATTTATCATTGAATGAATTCTAAAGTTGTATTAATTTTATGAAGTTTAAGAATTTTATAAAGTTCAAAAATACATTCTAATAGTTCAATAATCATAATATTTTCTTAGAATAATACACGAAATCAAAATGTTTTGAGATTAAAAAATGCTTCAATTTTTTTCGAATTTTACCAAATGTTTGTATCCTCTAAATTCCCTTCATATTCATCTCGCAAGATCATGAGTTTTTGGTGTACACATAAACGATTAATGGAATATGGATCAATCCCTTTTTTTAATCTCAATCTTTAAAAAATTCCTAGAATTGAGTTAAGCCATTGAGTTAAGCCACTCACAAAATTCATTTTCCGGGAAATTGATTCGCGAATGTTTGTAATAATTTTTATAAAATAAGATGATCTCATTGTCATTGAGATTGGCATAATTAAAAATATATAATTCCAAAAGTTTTTTAAATTCTTTTCTCGAAAATGGCATGTTCTCAAGCAATCACTCTATATCATCTGTTCCGTGTTTTAATAATCGATTGAAATTATGATCAGTTCAATATATATGATATAATGATCAATTACAATAATAGATATAAAATATGATGCCGATATTGCTATATTATATTTTACTCATATTTATCATATTTTATCATATTTTATCATATTTTATATAAATATTCGATGAGATTAATGTTTAAATTTTTGATAACTCTTAAAAGTCAATATCTAATTTTTCCAAAAAAAAAAGTATTTAAAAATATTGAAAAATAATTTTAGAAGGAAAATCTTGTAATTGTACGTTCTTTATAATATTTACAAACATTCGATATTTAAACATTTTAATAACATATCGTTTCATTATACATTTAATAATAGTCAAATCTAGTTAAAAGTTGAACGATGTGGAAAACTATAAGAAAAAAATTCTTCGCTATTATTAAATGCCTTATAATTTATATTACAATTCAAAAAAGTTTTTTCAAAAAATTCTCCATTATTATCGATCGTTGATCTCTTATTAAACATAAAATAAAAAATATAATATTATTAAAGGATAATGCTTTTTAAAATTTTAATATCATACATTTTAATGAAGCAACTTCATGTGTCGTAGTATGTCCTTGTTCTCTAGTAAAAAGATCAATTCTATATACTCTTCTATATATTATATTGTTAAATGAAATAAGAAAGAATTAACATTGACACATTAGTTTAAATATAATGAGATGTAAATAACGTGCTGATAATATGATATTAACTGCATGATTTTCAATTAAAAAACGATATTTAGCAATTAGTGATGAATGTGATAAATTTATAATATCATCGATATATGCGGAACATGATTTTAATTTGTCATTTAACTATTGAAAAAACAAATTGTAATGCTGGTGAAATGTTAAAATGAAATACCTGGACGCGGTTTAAAATTCCTAAGGTAATATCAAAATTTTTTAATAATAAGATACAATTTAAGATTTGTCTGATAATTAAATTTTACTTGTTTTTCTTGATTCTGGAAATAAAAAAATAGCAGACTTGAATTGAATAAAATTTTAATCTAAAAAATATCTAATTATCACAATGGCGATACTATATAAAATAAAAATTAAAATATATAACAAATAAATGTTAATCGTTGAGTCGTACGTTAAATTAACAACTTGTAATTCGATGCAAATATTAAAATGAGCACCAAATATAAGAATTAGCTTCCAATGTTTCTTGAAAAGGTGTAATGCTATTGGCTGTCAGATGATGATTGATTTTTCATTCATTACACAATTTTCACAAAGAAAGTCACAAAAGGAAACGGATATGTTACTGAGAATGACGCGGATAACTAAATTTGTCAAAATTTCGATTTGAGAAAATAGCAGAAGAAATTGATGATTATGAAAGTTTTGGTAAAAGAGAACGATCGTTTTTTATTTTTCTGTTATCATGAGTCATTATTTTGAAATAACATGTGCGTTATCCGCGATATAATCATAAAGAATTTGCAAAAAATGAAATAAATAAATGAATTATTATTGAATTTTAAGAAAATATGCTAATGTAATATAGAAAAAATAATATAATGTAAATATTGCAAATATTGCAAATATATGATTTGCTATATGTATTTAATATTGCTATTCCAAAAGTACTTGCAACCTTCCAAGGAAATTAAAAATTTATTAAGCTTAATAATTTTATGATTTTATTTTAAATAAACGCAATAAAATAAATAAATAGTATTTTAAAAATTTTCTTTATCATATATAAAATTAATTGATATAAAATTAATATTGATTTTTCTTTTGAATGATCAATTTTAGATTAAAACAAAAAAAATTGACATAATAAAATTCGGGATGAACTTTATTTATTATGTTTTAGCAAATTTGTTTTCAACTTATCGAAAAAGCTTCAACTAATAATTTTATCTTAATTTTTATGTTTGTTTTGAATCCTAGAATCAAAATATAATATTTCGAATATATTAATAATTTATCACTTTTTTCACTTTTTTAATATATTTACATTTCTTTCATCTATATATTTTTCTTCTCTTTCTATTTCAGCGTTCAAGAAAAATTATTGCAAGATGTGAACAGATAGATAATATCTTACAATCATTTGGAATTGAAAAAAATTATGGAAAAATTTTCTTCCAACTTGCACAAATATTAATTATCTTCAGCATAATAATAATAACCATTATCTCACTAAATTGGTATTGGTCCATTTATACCTATAAATTACGAGAATTCATTTTAATTTTGCTTATATATATACGAATAATAACTACTACTTTAGGAATTTTTACTATTACCGTATTCGTAAGGTAAATTATGAACTTAATAATTATGGATATAAAATTAAATAAATAAATAAATATCGTATTTTTAAATTTAAGATCAAATTTCTTTAAATATATATATATATA
This sequence comes from Apis cerana, assembly GCF_029169275.1. NCBI lineage: Eukaryota > Metazoa > Arthropoda > Insecta > Hymenoptera > Apidae > Apis > Apis cerana. The sequence goes on along the minus strand of NW_026893558.1, from coordinate 2,301,446 downwards.
TATTTCAATAATGTTAAAAAATATTAAGAAAAAAAAACAAAAATTTGAAGAAGTTTTCGTCAATCTGAAGAACAAAAAGAATCAATTATATTTATAAAATCAATTAACTTTAATATTTTTTATTATTTATTTAATATTCAATTAATTTTCTTTCATTTTCAATTATTTGTAATAAACATTAATTATTTAATAACAATTTTTTTCATTATTTTTATTCGAGTAAAATCTATTCTATTTCTATATTTTTTTAATTTCTATAGCATAATTTTTGGTTTCTTGTGATTTCGTAAATTATTTTCTCAAAATAAAATTAGACTTTCAATAATATCAAGATTAGGATTTAATGTTGACCATGATTTTGAATTAATTTCAAATTTCTTAAATGATGATGAAGATCCACTGATAAAAATTATCATACAAAAAAATAGTACTTTCATTTTCTGTCAATGCTATAATTAATCAAATATCTATATTACAATTATTGAATTGATTTAATTTGAAATATGATCTAAGTTTTGTGGAAAAATAAATTACAATAGAAAAATGAAATATTAGAAATTTTTATGATATATGATTTTTTTATTTTGTTCTGTGATCAAATTAATAATTTGAATTCTATTTTAGTTATTCAATTCTAATTACAATTAAAAATAAAGAAAAATTATCTAAATATTAATTACGAAGATATTAAAATTACACGTTGAATTTATATTCTTTATTCTAAAATGTATTTTTGAGAGATCATTCTTTATTTTCAGATTTACGAAAAAAAAATTTTTTGTTTCTTTATTTTCTTTAATTATAGAAATACATAAGATATTTTTACCTTTGTTTCATTTTTCTAAAAATTGTAATTTTCTAAAAATATGATTGATTTTATAATTATTGACAATGCATCCGAGATCATCTGAAATATTATTTGAATTATTGTTAAATATTTTATAGGATAAGTTATATAAGATAAATAAGCTTATGAAAAAGTGCATCAGTTATGTACAATACAAATGTTATTAATATAAGATATAAAATACAATCACGTATTGCACGAAAATTTGTAATTCAATATCATATTGTAATAATTGACTTTACATTTATTCACATGATTTATAAAATTATTATTATTATTATAATTATTATATTATATATATTATTATATATATTAATTATTAATTATAAGATATATTTTTTGATATAATATAATCTAAACTATTAATTTTGATTAATTCGATTAAAAATAGATTTGCTATTACTTTTGTATATAATAATCTTTTTATATATTGCAATATATTTCACGAACAAAAGTTTTCTACATCAATAGCAACATTGAAGAAAATTTTATATCTTAAAAAAAAAATATCAATCTGTAAATTAACACTCATTAAAAAAGTCATTTCGCAGTATTCTAAAAAGGAATTATTTTGTAAATAAGTATTCTATTAAAAAAAATGATATTCTCTATATAAATATTTTAAATAAAATGAATCAAGAGAAAAATATATTTATAATCTATAGTTTCTTTGAAATTTTTCTTCTGTGTAATGAATACTATATGAGATAATAAAAAAAAAATTTGAAAATCATAAATCAATTCTGCAATTATTTTTTTAACCTTTTATCGATTTAGAAGTATCTGAAGATAAGGAATTATTTTCCAAAGCCGTGACAAATAATTTTTAAACATTATTTGCATAATGCAGTTATGATAATTTATACAATTGCATTAATAAATATATAATAATAATAATAAATATTAATATATACATTATATATAATAAATATATATGTTTATAAAAATATAGGACATTTTGAAGATGGATAAAAATAATGAAGATCAAAATAATGAAGATAGTTCATATATATCTAAGAATTAATTTAGTTGTAAGCATTTTAAGTTTACATTATATAAAATGAAATAATTTAAGAACGAAAACGCTCAACTAGATGCAGTAGTAATGTCTCTCATATATACGGCAATATCACTTACATAGAACTTCTCAACAAAAAGTAAATGTATATAATAGAAATAACTCTTTTAAATTGTAAATTTATTTTTGATTTATTCTTTCTTTCAGAAATGTGTTACAATTTTAATATTAACGGAAAATTTGTTAATTCAGATTATAATTGTGACTATGAACTGTGATTATATATTCTAAATATTGCCTAGAGATTCTGATTAGGAATTCTATCGTCAATTTGTGCATTATATATTGTCATTAAAATCGAAAAAATTTAAATCAATAAATTTACAGTTTTATTATATTTATTATTTTATTAAGTGTGCAAATAAATTCTTTTTCCTTTTTTCCAAATTTAAGATTTTGTTACATAAATCAGATACAAGATTATGTCTCAAAGCATTCACCCTTATTCTCTATAACCTTTTTCCATCTGATGATTAAATTATAAATTCCATTCCTGAAGAATGACAACAATTTGCTGCTTATGAAGTCGTTAACACATTTTCGAATATCTTCTTCCTAGTTGAAATCTGCTTTCCCAATTGTAGACTCCGAAAAAGACAATAGTCTGACAGGGTCAGGTCTGGAAAGTACATATCATGTGGCAGGACTTTCCATCGCATAAATTATTCCCGAGTTCCTTTGCAAAGTGTGGCTGAACATTCATGTTGCAAAATCACGTGTCTTTGTACATGTAAACAGTTATTTTTACTCTAGCTGATCGTATAAGTTCATTAATTGACTTTAATAATATTCGGCATTATTATCCTTCCAAGTAAGCAATTCATAATAGATGATTCCTAGAAATTCTACTATATAGACAGCTACGAAAAAACTACAATTTTGATACAAATTGATTTTTCATGAAAAAATTTATTATAATAATGCGAGTTTGTAATAATGGGCTCTCTCTGATCATTTTCGATGTCCAATTCGCCGTAACAGCGATTTTCGTGTCGAAAAGCTATAATTTTGATCAAAATCGAATTTTCATGGCAAAATTCAACGTAACTAGCAAATATCAGTTTGAAAATATCACTCTTAATGATATCAAAGCAGAATTCGCCGAAACTGCGATTTTCGTGTCGAAATGCTATATAACTTATCGAAATCAATTTTTCGTTCCGGAATTTGAATTCCGTAACACGGCGAATTTGTATTGAAGATCGTTATCTATCCTTTCTGAACGTTTTCAATGCAGAATTTACCATAAGAACATTTTTCGTGACGAAAAGCTACAATTTTGATCCATATTGATTTTTTATGGAAGAATTTGTCATAACAATGCGAGTTTGTGTTAGATAACAGTCTCTCTCTGATCATTTTCGATGCCCAATTCGCCGTAATAGCGATTTTCGTGTCGAAAAGTTAACAATTTCAATGAAAATCAATTTTTCATGTCAGAATTTAATAAATTTTTTATTGGATTTCGTATTTCTGTTTGTTTTCGACGCGGTGGCAGCGTTTTTTACATCAAAAATCTTCAATTTTATTGAAAACCGATTTTTCGTGTCGGAATTCAACATATCTGTGAGAAATCATCACTTTAAACGATATCGAAACGGAATACGGTAAGCCTTCCATTTTCTTGTACAAAAACTGCATCACTTACCGTAATCAATTCTTCGTTTTATAGTTCGTTTTAACTTTTTGTGTTGGATAACGTTTCCTGATCATTCTCGATGCACAATTCTCGATAATATCGTTTTTCGTAACAAAATTTACAATTTCAATCAAAATCAATATTCCCAGACAGAATTTGACATAATTTGGCTCGTTTTTGTACGATGTCGTATTTCTTCGAATCGAAAATCATTGTAGCAGCGTTTTTACATCGAAAAACTACAATTTTGATGAAAACCAAATTTTCGTGTCGAAATTCAATATGTCTGTGAGAAATCGTCACTTTCAACGAAATCAGAGCGAAATACGCCAAGCTAACGGAAAAATATAGACACTCACTCACTCACTCCCATTTACTCACACACACACACAACACACACACATACACACACATCTATAAACCAAAAATACAACCAAATATATACAAATCAAAATGTAATTTTATTTATTATTACACTTCAAGGCATTAAAATGAATGAAAATGTATGAAGAAGAGGAAATTTTAGAATCTTTAGATTTGGGCACTATTGAACCGACTATAGAATATATATAGGAGGTAAAAAGAATTTTCTTGGCTCATTCAAGCAGGAAATATTCCACATTACATTCAATTTTATCTGATTACTTTTCTACAAGCGGTTCATACGCTACGGTCGAATAAAAAAGTGGAAATGTTAGAATATCTTGAATAGTGCAACATTGAAATGACTGTATCTCCGAAGATAACAAAGATACATATTGTTTCCTGTGCTCATTGCAAACAGGAAACATTGCTCTTTATGTTCGATTGTAACTGGTTATTCTACGACAAGTATTATACGCTATGATATATTTTTATGCTTTTTACGTTCATTTGTGCATTTGCCAAATAAGATACAAGATTGTCAGAAGAATTTAGTTCTGAATATTAATTCAGATCAAAATGATTTAAGCGTATCAAAAGAACATTAAAGTATCACATTACAGGATGAATAAGATAAAATAATAAGCAATTGGTAAGAAGATTCGAATTAATTTTTCATAAAATATTCATTTTACTTAAATAAAATTTTAGATCTCGACAATCTAACTATGGATGATGAAGATACATATGTTTCGAGATGATACATTAACAATTGAAAGTTTAGATGGAAATAGATTATATTTGGATTCAACGACTCAATTTAGAATCTACAATTTTACTACATAATATCGTTGAAAATTTTGAAGATGAAATCAATCGTTCCTTATTAGAAGATAATATAATATTTATATGATATATTTTTATGTATTTAACATATATTCAATGATAGGTAATAATAGAGATTGGCATGGTGCAATTAGATAGAAGTTTGAAAATGATATGATAAACGATATATAATTGAACAAATAAGTCATGGAAAAAATTGAAGATAAATGAGCGAAAATAAATATACATTTGATGATATTTTCGTTAACATATTTCTACGCATTTAGAAGCACTGAAAAAAAAGAGAAAATATAATATGGTATTAGCAATTTGAAAAATAATTTGATAGATAAGAAAGAAAAGAGATCAAAAAACTAAAAAAACTGATTGAAACAAACGTGTATATACCTATATATAGTTATATATATATAAACGGGTAATATACACAAAACTGTCATATTTCACATGAAACACAGTAATATAAATTATTGGATTATCTAATAAATTATATTATACACTTAGACTACTGATATTACTACTATTAGTTTGATATATAATTAATTTGATATATAATATAATTAATCGAGGTTTTACTTGCAATTTAATCTATAGTCGCAAACTTTTTTATACTATCCTAATAAAGAAATTGAATTATTATGAAAGATATGATTTCAATGAAAACTTATATATAGCAATATGTTAAAATATATAAAATAACTTATTTTTGAACAAAAATTTCTTTGAGTATATGAAATCAACTCTCATTTTTCCATGTTTTGCATTTCTTCTAGAAATATATGTTGTTCTATCTCCGATGATAGAATTAGAATTCAATATTTTATAATTTAAAATTTTGTTTTATCTCGAATCATTACGAATTGAAAGTATGTAAAGAAATGAAAATAATATAAAAAACTTGAAAAATTGATTTCACTGCTTTGAAATGATATTCCATAATAAAAAAAAATTTCATATTATTATACTCGCAATATTTTATATAAAAAATTATGTTCGATTTCGATAACACAAATACAATTGAATTTGTATAAAGTATACTTCTGCAGATAACTATATATATAATGTTCTTATTAATAAGTTAATAAAAAGAAAAATAAATTTAAATCCACGAAGTGGATTATATTTAAATTAAAAAAAGTATTTCGTTCTGACATATTATCTAAATTAATTTAAAAAAATATTATCTAAATTAATTTAAAAAAATTAATTTAAAAAAGTTAAGGCTGACTTTATTTTTGTTCATATATATATATACATAGTATCCTTTTACAAAGCTGAAAATTAAAGAAAAATAAAGATTAAAAATGAAATTAAAGAAAATTTTACTATATACTTTACTTTATACTATAAATAATTTATATTTTTATGAAAAATAGTCATATATATCGTCTGGTAATATAGTATTATTTGTTGATAAATAAATTCAAAATATCATATATTTGATAATCTATTAATTAATTAAAATTAAATATATATCAAAATTATGTTAAAATAATATTGTTAACAGGTGTTATACATTATTAATTTATAACAATATGATCGATATGTTGTAAATATATACATATATATATATATATAATACTTTCGAATGATGTTGTAGAAGAGCTAAAATACGTTTAGGTTATTTAAACTAAATGTCGCTTTTTGCCGTCATGTTTAATTATTCTGTAATAGATATTCTGTGAATTTGTATTTTGTAAATTATACGTGTATATATGAATATACACACGTGTATTAATAATATTTATTTAAAAATACGATATAAAATATAAATTATAAATATATAAACATATATATAATTTAATGCATAATTTTAAAAGATTGTTACGAATAATGCGAAATAACATGTAACCTTAACGATTATAACCTATATGAAAGTTGAAAATTTGACAGTAAAAGAAATAAAAAAAAAAAATGAATGGTATAAAGATTTATGGTCTTTTACTTTGCATGTGATTTTAAACAAAGAAATGAGGTTTGTTTATTTCGAGTGAAAGGATTCTTATTTTGAAAATAATAATTTTTAAATAATTTTTTGAAAAATAAAAAAAACCGGTCTTTTAAATTTGATAACATTTTTTCTATTAAAAATAGTCAATTTTAAGATAAGATAAATAAAATATTTAAAAAAACTTACGCTACATAAATGATTTTTCACAGAATAACTATGCAAATTTTCGAATCGTGTAAATAATTTTGGAAATTTTCTGGATGGAATATCTATAAAATTTTTATTTTGAGAAACACGCATTTAAACACATATAATTTTTTAAAATTTATTTTTAATTTCACATTTCAACAATTTCTATCTATGAAAAATCATAAATTATTTCTTTTTGAATTGTTTTAAGACAAAGATTTTTTTGAGTTTATTAATATTCGAGTTGTCGCATGTTTTATTTGGCCTTCCTTTTTTTGACAAAATTAATTGACATTGTTTTCAATCAAGTAATAATTTTCACATTGTTAATAATATATTTTCAAATCCGTAATTGAAAATAGAAATACTGTGATTTTTATCATTTTAAATAAATTCTCCTTTATGTTTTAATATTTTAAAATATTATTGTATATATCGTATTATATTGCATTATAAATAACACAAATTTTATTTTATACCATTTAAGAAAAGACTTCTTAATTATGAAATTCTTTTTCGTTTTTGTTTATTGTTATGAATATCACAAATTTATTCCATCAGAATAATTTTAAAAATTTTCATTCGTGGAAATTTTATTGAAAAAACGTAAATCAAATTTCTTTCTTATTATAAGAATATTTGTTGATTATTATGGTATTCAATCAATTTATAAGTATTAATAATTTTTTTTTCGTGTTCTATAAATGAAAATATTCTTACATGTGGTCGATACTTACCTATTTTTCAATAATTATATGTCTATAGTTTAAAAACGATTTATATACGTTTATGTACTGTATACTACTGGAAAGAAGGACAGGAGGGATCTTTCGCTAAGATCATTTATCTCTACTTCAGACGCTTTATTGACAATTTTGTCACTACATAGTAACACAGTAATAAAAGAGCTATAATTTGAATATTCAAAATCGTAAAAATTATTTTCATTTATGAAGTTGTGTTATAATATGTTATGTTATAATATGTGTTATATATGTTATTATATATGTAATTGTCTAAGAGTGGAAGCTAAAATATTTTTAACTAACTATTTTGAAACTATTAATTATTTTGATATAATATTAATATATTTGTATAATATATCTAGCTTATTCATACATTCATATATATACAATTATTATCTTAACTTGAATACAAAATTACATTTAAAAATTAAACTATTATTACAAATCATAATTAGTCTACATATTATGAGAATAAAAAAAATTTTTATATTATATTGATACGTTAGAATTCTCTGGATTTTATATATCTACGTTAATGTATCGAGATTTAGATATCGACAGATCGTTATTTTGGATTAATATATGTGATAAATACCACGGTAAAATGCATGTATAAATAAATATTTCTTTCCAATTAACCAATTAGATCCGCAAGACATTGCTTCGCGAGACTTCTTTTTAGCAATATTTCCAATATATTTTCTGTCTTTTATTACATCGCATTTTCTCTTACAAACTTTTTTTCTGATTAAGTTCACTTTTATCTTTGAGATTTATATTTGCAAAATTCGAAATATTTATATATATATTTTTTCAAATTGTATCCACTTGACATACATATTCCATCATATTCATGAAACATTAAGTCAAATAATAATTGCATCAGAAATGTTAGAAAAAGAATAAAAATTTTTAAAATTAAAGAAAAGGAGATATTAGTTGATGAAAAATGAATTGAAAAATGGATGCACATGTACACACTTCTATTTAATAAGAATCCTTTTACAATCGATGTTGATGACTGTGCAGGGAAATAATGATAGATATGTTCTCATTATTCATTACTTTCATATATTATCTTTAAGTGATGATTTATCTGTAATTATTTTTATGTTACATATAAATTTATCAAGAATTAATTTAATGATAAGAATATCAATGTTAAAGAATAATATTCAAAAGGAAGGATTTTAAAACTTGAATTGAATTTTCAATAAATGACTGATTTTATCTACTTATTTCTAAATCAATTATTTTTTAATTTAATGTAAATTATATCTATATATATCATATATTTTTATTTCAAATATATATTACTTATATGTATTATTATTATTGTACGTATATCGTTCATTTATTAGAAAAGTTTTATATTCATTTTTTTATTTATCACAATTTCGTATTATTCATTTTGAATGACGGATTAAATTTGATATAATTTTTGATTGATAAAAAAGTATTTATTATATTTAACACATTTTCTCCAACACGTATTTGACCGACATAGTTATTATTACAACTCGATTAGTCTTGTAAATTCGTTAAAAATGTCGTAACGAAAATTAAAAAAAAAAAAATGTTGCTTAAATTACTTAAAAAATATGCAGTTAACTGGTAGGTTTATATTTTTGGAACATCATGTATATATTTGAAATTTAATATTATTAACGTTATTTAACATTATTAACATTATTAAAATTAACATTATTATTCGATCTCATAATTGATTTTTTGAATTTTTATGATAATACTGATTCGATATCAAAATATAGAAATCACATTCATTATGAAATTAAGAAAAATATATAGGAAGCAGCATATCAAGGGTTTTCGTTTGAGAATATGTTTTGAATTTTTCTTAAATTATTTATAAATGGATCTAAAATCAATAATAAACGATTAAAAAATTTTTTAAAAATTCATTTAGATAATTTTGTTGTTAGGATGAGAATACTTTTTGTTTTGACAATTTTCTTTAGTTTCAATTGACAACAGTAATGAATTTTCAACAGTAATGAATAAACGATGCAAAGTTTCGTAAACATAGTGGTGACATATAATATATCATTTATTATAATATTTATAACTCAATATAGAATTTTGTTCTATATATATATGTTATGTATATTATATTTAAAATATATATAATATACAGTAAAACTGTCATATTTCATATGAAACAAAATAAATTAAATTATTGGATTATCTAATAAATTATATTACAAACTTTGACTACTGATATTCTTACTATTAGTTTGATTAATCGTGATTTTACTTGTAATTTAATCTATAATCACAAATATTTTTTTTATACTATTTTAATAAAGAAATTGAATTATTATGAAAAATTTGATTTCAATGAAAACTTATATATAGCAATGTATATATAGAATTACTTATTTTTGGATAAAAAATTTTTTGAGTGTGAAATTATCTCTTATTTTTCCATGTTTTGCATATAATTTCTTCTAGAAAAATATTTTGATCTCCGATGATACAGATAGAATTCAATATTTTATAATTTAATATTTTGGTTTATCTTGAATCATTACGAAATGAAAATATGTAAAAAAGAAAAATAATATTGAAACTTGAAAAATTGATTTTACTGTTTTGAAATGATTCCATAATAAAAAAAATTGGTATTATATTGTTATACTCACAATATTTCATATAAAATAAAATTATTGTCGATTTTGATAAGATAAATTCAATTGAATTTATGTAAAATATAAAAACTTCTGTGACTAATGTTCTTATTAACAAATTAATAGTGAAAAAGAAAAATAAATTTTATAAAGTGGATTATATTTAAATTAAAAAAAGTATTTCTGATATATTATCTAAATTAATTTAAAAAAATTAAGGCTGATCTTATTTTTAGTGTTTTTATATATATACATATATAGTATATATAATATCTGTAATGGTGAAAATTAAAGAAAAATTAAAGACAAAGAAAAAGATTTTTGATAATATAAATAATTTATATTTTTATAAAAACGGTCATATATCTACTAATATAAGTATTACTTTTTCGATAAATAAATTCATGATATCATATATTTGATAATTAATTAATTAGAACTAATTATATATCAAAATTATGTTAAAATAATACTGTTAACAGATATGGTACATTATTAATTTATAACAATGTGATTGATATATTGTATATATATATATATTTATATTTTATTATATATATATTATTATATATATAATACTTAAAATCATAAAATTTAATTAAATGCTGTTGTAGAAGATTTGTTTAGAAGAGCTAAAATATTAAGTTTAAGTTATTTAATTTAAATATCGTTTCTTGTCGTCACGTTTAATTATTTTAATAATTATTTTTAATAGATATTCTGTGAATTTATGTTTTATAGATCATATATGTATACACGAATATATACACATGTATTAATAATATATTTAAAAATACGATATAAAATATAAATTATGAAAATGTAAACAAATTTAATGCATAATTTCAAAAGATTGCTATGAATAATACATAACCTTAATGATTATAACCTATACGAAAGTTGAAAATTTTGTTGAAAAACAGTAAAAAGAAATAAAAAAAGAAAATCAATGGTTTGAAATAATAAATATTTTAATAAGTACTTAATGAAATGTTTCAGTTTTCATTAGTTTCCTTTATTTGTTTAATTTGAAAGTATAAATAATTTAACTATTTTTCTATGAAATATTTTTATCAATTTGTATTATAAAATTAACAGTTATTTATATAATAAAATGTTGGAACATATGTAAATATAAATCTCACATATAGTTTCTCTCCAATCTTAATTTTCATAGTTTTGTTATTTTGAAGATTATACTTTTTAAAATTATACGATATAATTAGAAGAATTATAATAATATAGAAATATTTAAATTCATAATAATTTTGGTGCTTAAATATACTGATAAACATTCGTAATAATAATAATCCATTTTAAATATATTTTGTTCCATAATAAGATTTATTACAAATTAAGAATAATATTATTTATCTATATTACGTGGAAATCGACAATGTGTAAATATACGGCAATGAGGAATTTATAATGGCCTCTCGTGTAAAAAATGTCGTGTAAGTTTTTCTAAAATCATAAAATTAAAAATTAAATTCTTTCTATTATTGCAATAAGACAAATATTAACGTCAATTTTATGTAATAAATATATCAATATTTTTTTTACATGGAAAAAATTAATCCAATATGCCTGTGCACACTGTCAACGTATATAGACAGGCTTAAGATGTTATGCAGAAATAGACCGTTAACTTTGAGGTTATTCTATTTTATCATCTTTAAACATAAATAATGAAACGAAGCAAGAAATTTGGTTACTAGATATAGGAACTTTTGGTACAACGTGTATCTAAAAATATAATGGCAATAAAATACAAAGCTTGGACATCCATGAGGTTAAAATATTCATTTTTCTCCTTCTGTTGTTAAAATTAAAATAGATAGAACCTAACATCATTATTTTTGTTTTTCTCCTACGTTTAATGTAAACGTAGAGATACTAAAAGCAATATTTATTTATGGTTAAAAATATTATTCATAAAAAAAATTAAATGGAATTAAAATCATATTTAAATATTAAGAAATAAATATAAGAGAAAGAATAAAAAAATCAATTCGATTCATTATTATCTGTATCACGGCTTATATCATTCGATTTATTTGACTCATGAAATGGATGATATTCACGTTGACCAGCTGAGGGTTACGACATCGGCATTATAATCGTATACGATATCCATGACTACAGGAAGCAGCTAGAAGTCGTTATAAGACCAACGAAGTCGAATTATCGAGACATCGTCCCAATGACACCCAATGACAATGAAGGAATTGGAAGTCATCCTAGAACCACCGAGGCTGATTTACACTGCAAAACCGCATTCGACGTACGGAACCAATCTCAAATTAATTGGCATCTAAAGATACCAATCAATAAGCGCACGGAACTTTGAAATATTCCGTTGGCCATCGGAAATAGAACATCAGTCCGATGAAATTGTGCAATTTTTGCGTGACGATTGATGGACAATGACTCGAATTAGAAAAGATAGAATTATTAAAAAGATAGTAATACTAGCTGTATAAAATCGATAAATTAAGAAATATAGAGAGTTTTATATTTCGCTTTTATATTTCGTTAAAGAGTATGTTTTTATACGAAATGCGCTTGCAATGAACTTAATCTGTGTATCTTGTAATCTTAACTTAAAATTAAGACGCACGCATTCTGCGATGATCCCACGACGATGTCACGACGCTTCCGATAATGATATAATAAAGTAATACTTGCAGTCCAGTCTAGGCGACCGGAAAATATTCAAAGGAAAATTGACACAATTTTCTGAATTGAACTGCAGGTACTGCATAGTTCTTAGCTTGATATTGATTTTTAAAAATTTATCTCTGGAAAATTTTCGAAGGAAACATTAAATTTAATAATTAATATAAATGAATTCGAAAAAGTAAAATATAAATAATCGATCGAAATGAATTATAATTAATAATTAATGTTAAATAAATTATGAAAAGAATAAGAGAAGAAAAATAAGAAATAAAAATTAAATAAATTTAAAAAGAAAAATTAATTCCGAATGAAATGATTATTTAAATTAGTATGTTTTACAATAGCAATTTATCACTCGCAATTAATCCCACGTTGTAACAACAACGAAGCTTAATTTATACCTTAATTTTTTCATTTAGTTTCATTTATCTTAATTTATTTATTATAATTAATTATTTATTATAATTAATAGTAATATAATAATTAATAGTTATAAATCTTAAATTTAAAACGCGTAACAAAGATCTTATTATATTATAAGACTCTTATTTCCGTTAAAGCGAAAAGAAGAAATTGTATAATTAATTTATTTATATTATTATTTATATTATTATTTATAAAAATTGCAATGCTTAGTAAGAGAAAACTCAAAATATTGTAAGAATTGTGCATGCAATCTAATGTAATAATTAAGAAAAATAATTAATCATGTAAGGTTTAGATTGGAGTGCATATACGCGCAGTTCATGGCTTGTCATCGATTTCCATCATAATAAATGATGAAATATTTTTAAGTTTTAAAATATTTTAGAAACTTTTTAATGAAATATTTTCTTTTTACGTGGACAAAATTTTGAAAAAAAGAATTAGAAATCGATTGCCGGATCTCACCAGCAAGGAAATAATTATATCGAGATCCACTCATTCAACTATAAATTAAAAAATAAATCAAAAAATAAATATAGAATAGATGAAAGAATAAATGAATAAATAAAATGAATAAATAAATAAATGAATAAATAAATAAACAAATATTACAATAATAAACTATAAATTAAAAAAAAAGAAATAAGAAAATAAATAGGTAAAAGGATAAATGAATAAATGAATGATTAATTGATAAATGATAAATTTTTCTAATAAAATATTTTTCATATACCTTTTTTAAGGGAAGATTTTAAAAAGAGAAATTTTGAAAAATGATGCCTATTACCAAATCTTACCATGAGGAGATAGTGACTATGCATCGATATCCATCTAAAGCTAAAAAATAACAAATAAAAAATTAAATAAATTAAAAACACGTAAATAAAGTACGAAACATTAAAATTAATAATTAATATAAATGAATTATGAAAAGTGTAAAATACAAATAATTAATATTTGGAATAAATTGTAATTAATGTAATTAATGTTAAATAAATTATGAAAAAAACGGAAGAAGAAAAAACAAGAAATAAAAATTAAATAAATCTGAAAAATTTGAAAAAAAAATTAATTCGGAATGAATGATTATTATTTTATTAAATTAGTATACAATTGTTTTTACAATGATGTTTTGCAATGATTAATCGCTTTTAATTAATCTTACGTCGCGTCGTGAAACAATGAGACTTAAGTCTAATTTAATTTATTTTAATAATATTTTAATATTATTTACACATCCATCTAATAATAATATACACTTTAAAAGTAAATCTTAAATTTATAAAGCGTAACAAAAATACTATCGCTTAACATGAAGCGAAAAAAAAAATTATAATTAATTTATATCAGGAATTATAATACTTAAAAGAGACATGATCGATACATGATCGATAAAAATGAAGAAGAAATTTAAAAAAAACCAACTTCCTATAAATCATTGCCATCTTCGTATATCACGACTTACATTGTTGGACTTACAAGAATCAGCATAATTTCACAAGATACATAAAAGATAATTTTATAACAATTTTACATACTTCAATAGTCTTTTGAACTATTTTGCGATTTTGCGATTTAGCAATTAACTACCAATTGAAATAATTGAATACTGGGTAATATTATTTAATTGTTTTGGAAGAAAAATTAAAAAAATCTGCCTTTGCACACTACTATATATTGTGAATTTAAATTTTTCAAATTAAATTATCGAATATTGCAGTTGTATAAATATTCTTATGCAAACAATTGAACCATCGAATGAATAAATAATACATATTGACAAAAGTATCAAATTCATCTAGAACAGAAATAAAATATAAAATATATTGTTAATAAAAAATAATTTTTACAAAAATAAATAAACTATTTTGTTTGTTTAAAATATATTATAAAATGAAGAAGATATCATTTTTTTGCAATATGCAATTTTAATTTTTAAATTTTTAAATTTTCAAGTTTAGAAAATTTAATACAAAACTAAATATATATTGTTTGGTTGTATATAATTGAATGATAGAATTAAGTTATTTGATTATTTATATTATATGTATCATTAAAACAACATTAACATAATGTTATAATATTTTTACGTGAATTTTTATGCGAATAAAATTAATTTTATTTAATTTTTTTATTGTTCTTATTTCTTAATTTCTTTTTAAAATCTTATAAAAATAATTAATGAAATAAAATCTAACAAAATAATTCAAACATAATAAGGAAGATAATTTCTTTTTTTCAACTTTTGCATTAATTTATCTATTTTATAGAATTATTTTTGTATAAATAAATTCATATATGGTAAATTCAATAATACAAAATATTAATATAATTATATTTGCGAACTTTGAAGAGTCAATTCTAGAAACCAAATAAATACGAAAAACTCAGTTGAAACTTTATTTATTAAATTACAAGAAATTGAAGTTTACATTAGATATAAATAGTAAGAATTGTATTATAATTGTTGTTTTCTTTTTCCGCTTCATTTAAATTATTATTGAATTTAAATTATTAATTGCTTAGTAGATAAATCTTAAAGAAAATGAACACAAAAATTTATATCAATTTTTGTGTTTATTTTATGTATATTTAGAATCGACCAAAAGTATCTGTTCCCGAACACTTATTACTCATGAAATTTATTATATAAAAAAATTAAATTTTTCATATAAAAATTCTTTTGTTTTTACCGCGCGCGGATCTTTTTAAGCCTAAATAAATCATGGTGTTATTTGAGAAGAATCTCTTTAAAAATTTAGTCGACACTTATATTGTATATTTCTGACGTACTTCAGACTAACTGAATCGATTCTAACAGTGATATTCCAAATAATATTGTTCTAGTTCGAAGAATTTATAAAAGAGATTCGCCGATCTGTTCTATTTATGAGATCTTTGAATAAAAAATCACGAAGCGAGGAATTTCCTCGAATTTGATGGATATCGCGTTATTATTGATTATTGGCGTGCCACAGCGAGAAACTATGACTCTCCCAATTGAATCAAAAAAGGATTTTTCTGAGGACACTTGCTAAGAAGAAGATCTCGTTGTGAACATGTCGTAATCCGATTGTCAGAAAAACTTACATTAGTTTTGTTTTAACACTTCATCGTATCTGACCGTAGACACGATTGCTTGCTGCTCACTTATTTTGATGAAAGACCGTGATCTTTAATAGACACGCGCTCCGCTTGTGTAACCATTTATACAATCCACTCATCTTTAAGAAGTACTCATCTTTAAGTCTTTAAAATTCCCATTTGTTGAGAATCTGTCGAAGGATATTTGATAAGTATTCAACTATTAACTTATATCCACCGAAATCGTTACAATACTATTATTACGGGTGCGAACAATCGTATTATATTAATATTTATTTTAATTTAACTCATTTTAATTTATTATTTTATTTTAATTTATTTAAATTAATATATTGTCAATTAATAATAATATTCAGTTATTCTATACAGAAATGATAATCCAATGTAAAACTGAATAACCATTAAGTTAAAATTTTAATTATCTCTATCAACATAGTCCTTTAATGCATAATATATAACGCACAAAATAATTCCCCAACATTTGTGAAAATATCCCAGAAAGTCTAAAATGACACTGATTTTTATTTATTATTTGGGATTTATATTTTTGAAAGTTCATTTTGCAACATGTCTATTTTAAATTAATAAAATTCGCACGATCATGATATATATTAATTTTTGAAGTAACTAATAAAAATATAATTTAATAACTAAAAATATATCCATAAATTGTTCATCAATAAATCTCGAATATCTGCATATGTCGATAACTAATAATTTGTTTACAGACTAACTCATTGGTACTCGATGTAATATAATATAAAGACATGAAAACATGTTTCGCGAATCTATTATACATATTCTCGCGATCTCGAAAATAATAAAGTTAAGAATGAATAGAAGGTGTAACTTCCGTTGTATATTCGATTTTTAAGAAGTTGAATCAATATTTCAAAAGAATTTGTGATTTTCACATCTCACTATGATTATCAAAATTAAGATTTCAGGATATGAATTTTAGAGAAAAGTACTACATTATTTTCTGTAATTGCTGTAATTTCTGTAATTTAAAATGCTTAAAATAAATAATTCTTATTTTTAATTTAAAAATTTAAATTTAATAATTTAACATTCTAAAATAAAAAAATGAAATCAGGATTCTCTTCTGATGTTTTTAGAAGTATTCTAGATTTACCGATGATATTAAAATCCTAATATCAATATCAAACAATATTTTTAATATTTTTAATACTTAAAACAATTTAAAATAAAAAAAATTTTACTGAAATAACAAAACAATAATTTTACTGAATATTGTGCAATTTTTAAGAATTTCAAATCATCTTATATAAAGTTCTATATTAAAAAAAATTAATTAGAAATAATTAAAAAATTAAAAAAAATTTTTGAACTCAGTTATTTTTTTTGTAAAAATTTTTTTAAAAACTATAACTAAACTTCATTTAGTTGATATCCATCTTTTTTTTAATATTCCTAAAATTAATTCTGTTAATAAGTTAATTGTTTATTCTCGAAAAAATAAGACGATGGTAGGAAAATTATCTGGAATCATGCAACAAACAAAATCGTTGAACAGTGGTGTCCCGTGGCTATAGACGGTAAGCAGATTCATGAAGTCAGCATCTATTCGCATGCATGCAAATGCAGAATATGTCTAATGCGTCGCGAACTACGTATTAAGATGCATAGTGAAATATTATTATATATAATTGTTATATATAAAAATTATCTTTATCAAATGATCGCAATTTTCTAGATATGTGTGTACACATGATAAGCATTAATCCATTGAAAAAGTAACTATTTAAAAATTTTTAAGTAAATATTTATTAAAATATTTAAATAACATTTATGCTATTTCATTTCATAGCTATTATAGTTGATCCGCTTTATAACCTTGTCGTTTAGCATTATAGTTATTTGCGATTATGATTATGTTTTGAACAATAAATTATTGAATAGTTTATTGAAATAACTTTATTCGTTACTTCAATTATTAAATTTTAATTTTGCCTATTACTTGACGACTCTAGTCATTAACTTTTAGATGGTTTATTTTTTTAATTTTTACTTTTGTTCTATTTTTATTCTTTTTTATTTTTAATCTTTCCACATTATATCGTAGTAGCTTAAATATGTTTCTATAAACTGTGTTTCTCATCAAGAAATGTTCAGTTTTGATAACATTTAAATAACACTTAATTATTCTTTTTTTCAATTAATTGATTTTCTATTAATATTTTTCGTTATTAGCTATTTATTAATCGTGAAGAATTTAAAAAAAAATTGAAAAAATTAAAATATTCCTTAAGTAATTAATTTAATTTTTATTTTTGAAATATTTTAATTTTTAAATTTTCAAATTTTAGACTCTCACAATTTTGGATATTTCGATTTTATCAAGTTTCAAATTTTCATTCGAAATGAATGAAAATTCATAAATTTAAATTTTATTTATAGAATTAGATATATAGATTTAAGAGATTTAAAAATAAATCGATTTTTTTATTTAATAATTTTATTTTTAATTTCAATATATATATATATATATATATATATATATATATATATATATATATTAATTTTAAGACCAAATATATTATCAATTATTTTAGGATGAGATGGGTTAGGTTTAATTTCTTATTGTTTAGTTATTTATTATATAAAAATAAAAGCTTTTACTTCAGGTTTTAATAATTTTTCAAAGTTTCAATTTTTTGGATGTAAAAATTTGAAATTTTAAATTTTGACAAATTTTAAAATATTGCGTTTGCTGTGATAAACGTATCATGCAAAGTATAATTCATATATGTGAAACAAATAAATCAGTTAAACTCTACAACACGTGTGAACGTGCATTCGTATTTTAAAAGGATCAATCTATTCGAAAAAAGATCTCCGGTATGTAAGGCCCACACTGATCTATACGCGAATATAGTTTATACGTGTTGCACCATAAACCACGAATTCTTGTTTCTCGTTTCTATCCAACACATCAACGGCATTTTCTGTACACCTATATCGACATATCAAAATTATTATGATTTATTAGCTCACGAATTTATTCGCTGTTCATATTGCGATACGATGGGGAATTACTTCAGTTTCGATCAATAATAAATTGAATTGAATTTGAAGAAACGAGATTATCTTTCTTCTACCGATTAAATCATAATTATAAATACTTAAATTTGTCTTTTCTACATGATTTTGGAATTGAAAAAATTAGGTAAAAGATACTACTATAACGAAGAGGAGAGTAAGTATTAAAAATATAATTTAAGACAATTTATTTGTTAAAAGATTTCAAAAGATTATTGAAATATTAAATAAAAAGATTTCTGATTTTTAAAAATATTCTTTACGCTTTTTCAAATTGATTGGTATTATCAATTAATACTGATGAAATTTTTATGTTTTTATATCTCAATCTAAGTTTTTCATTAAACAGATTTTTAATATCTTAAAAAAAAATTAATATAAAATTGAATCAAGAAATCCAGAAAAAAATTTCTTAAAATTTTAAATAAAATATATAAAAACACATAACGAAACTAAAGAAAATTTTATCATTCTTGCATCATCATTTCTTCTCTATAAAATATTAAATAATATTATGTTAATATTAAATAATATTGCGCAACTAATTTAAATATAGCGAACAAATAAAATCAATTCTATATAATTTTAAAAGTACATAATCTAAATAAATTATTTAGTTATTATTAAATAAATAAATTTACAAAAAAATTTTTAATTCAAATGTATCATAGTCTATAACGAATTCATAACGAGAAAAAACGAATGAGACAAATCTAGCTTATAGCTCTTAAGATTATCAATGATATCTATAATATAGTGTTATACAAATATTTATTTCGTCTAGAAACACAAAATAGAAGAAGAAAAATGCAAAAACTGTAACGAAAAATTGTGATTTCTTACTGTAAGTTCTTGTGATGGCACATTTTACGTATTATAGAAAAATCACGAGAGTCATATGAGACAATCACGACTCTTAAACATTGATAAATAATTTATTTGAAAATATTATCTTAACGTTATTTTAGAACAGAGAACATAATTCGATTCTTATGAACAGTATTAATTCTTTCTTCGTCATAATTGATATTGACATGATCTTCATAAATAAAGATATGATTTACTGTAAAGTAAAATGCATCCAAAATGTGATTCTTTTCTCTCTTTTTAAGAATCTTTTTACATTGAATATTATACAAAGAACTATATAAAATATAAAGAATAAATACAATTGTACTATACAATATATTAAGAAAATTATCAAATATTCTTGTTCTATTTTAATGATTTTTTATCAAGTAAATTAGTGAGAGTTTTTGTAATTGTATTTAAAATAAGTCGAACTTTTATAAACCTGTTTGAAAAATTGTATAAATTAATTCTGTAAAAGAGACATATATTACTTAATATATATGATTTGCTGAACTTTTTTTTTATTGTACTTATAAAGAATTGTATTTCCATTCTTTACTTTTAAATGATAATATAATGTAATTTCGATTTCACATAAATTTGTTATATACGATGAAAATTATAAAATAAACATATCTTTATTTTTGAATATTGATTATTATTAATAAGAGGAAAAATCAAATCAAACTTGAAGTAAAATAGCATAGAATTAAATAATATTAAATATTAGATAATTTAATATAAATAATTTTTGATAGATATATAGATCATAGAAAAATCAATTTCTTTTTTTCTTTAAAAATATAATCCTTTACGATTTGTTAAAAAAATTTTAAGATGTATTTATATAATAGTTTAAAATCATTCAAATCACTGAAAGTCAATTATTAAGAGAAAATAATTTACTTTACACCAACAATCGAATATATAATTCGTTTATGTAATTGTGATTTATTTATGTATCAGAATATTCTTTTGGATATTTCTTCATAAAAGAACGATAAAATGTATGACTTACTTATACAATTTATCTTCAAAAACATGATAAAAACAAAAGAAATCATATAGTTACATATAGTTACAGTGCAATCACTCGTTGAGATCTATTATTACTATATCTATGTGTTACTATTACTATATTACTATATTATATTATTATATTATCATATATATAAAGTAATCTATAATATTTTTATAAAATAAATATTTGAAAATATTATATATAAGACCAACTTCATAGTTGATTTCTTTAAAAACAAAATCTTATACCAAAATTATGTTTTTTGCACGAAGAATCATTCTTTTTCAGCTTGTATCATTATTTTCTGCAAATCACTGAATTTTTTCAGGATTTCATCATTTTTTTTAATAAGTCTACATTTTTGAATCATAATATTATTATTAAATTAATATATTAAATCATTATATCCAAATATCAAAATATAAAATGAAAAATAAAAAAATTACTTGCGTATCATCGTAAAACGTTTGAATTAATTTATAGAATTAACTTGATCGATCTTATTTGGTGAGATGAATCATTGTTTGACGCGTCATTATATTCTGTAATCGTAATGTATATCCATAAGTTTCATTGAGTTTATACAAAAATTCATGTAAAAATGAGTTTCTTGGCTTAAAGACATAATAAATCGTTCATATGTAAATTGAATAGATAAATGAATACGTATTGAGGCTTGCTTAAAACCTTCTGTGAAATAAGAGGCAGAAATTAGTACCTTTTAGAATATATCCATAAGAATTGTAATAGATTTTTCGCGAAATAAATTATATCTGTACAATATCAAACTACCTACGATATCCGAAAATTTTACATTTCTTCGGAATTCTGGAAGAAATATATATCGAATATGTATTAATACGTTATTATTTAATATGCTATAATTTTCTCAATTTTGTTTAATATACTTGTGAAGGACTGTATCACTATTTCCATTTTATATATATATATATATATATATATATATATATATATATATATATATATAAATTAAAAAAATCATTTAAATTGTCATATTAAGTAATGATTAATTGTTCCAATAACATAATTAATAAAACGATTGATTGTACAATTTTCTATAAATTAATAACAGAAGCTAATGGAATATTTAATTAGTTGAACAATATTATTAAGCAAATAAGAAAAATATATTTTATCTATATAAAGAGTATTATACTTATAAAATATATGTTTCTTTTTAATTATAATTATCTTCCAAACCATTAGCTAAAAAATTTTTATTTAATTATTTCCCAACATATTAAACAAGATTTTAAATAAAATTTATTTCGTTTCAAATTGAACATTATTTGATATAATTTTTAACAAGTATTAATGAATAACAAAAAAATATAAAATATAAATCTGGTATAATTTTGATTTCTATGCATGAAAATACGTGAATCAACAGAAATACTTTGTAAATGTTTTACGTATTAATGTATAATGTATAAATATCAAAAAATAAAAAAATATTTTATTAGAAACTATCTAATGAAAATTATAAAATCACGAACAGTGATATAATCGTGAAAGAAATAATTTTACATGAAGAATTAAATCGAAAATATAAAATTTTTATATTTAATTTCAACTTAGTGATGTTGAATCTTATTGAAATGATGATAGTTCATTAATAAGTGCTGTTGAAGTGACTTCTTTTGCGAATGATACTAATCAATCTTGTTTTCGCGATGATTGAATTTGTTTTGTTTTTTCCGTTGCTTATTCCGGGAAATTTCGAAATCGTCGTGTTTGCCTACAAATTAATATAGAATATAAAAATAGAAATTTTGTGATATCTAGTTTATTGTTAAAAACCTTCTAAAAATTTTCACTTTTCAAATTTTCAAGATAACCTTATCGCAGGTATATTAAAACTAACTTTCATGTATTTTTTTATATTCTTTTATAATTAATTTATTTTTTTATAATTCTTCTTTTTTCTTTTCATATATGTTTTTTTTAATAATGTAGAGTATAAATTTGAGGCTTTGTTTTCGAACAAATTAATTAATTAATTCAAATATTTTTCAAATACAAATAAAATTCCGATATAATACGAATGAATAAGTTAAATCTTTTTTTGAAAATCGAGATGGAACATTTATAATCGTATTAACAAATTTTCAAATTCAATTTTCTTAAAAACTAATTTTTGAAAATTTTTATTTTATATTTTCTATTTATTTTCATATATTGAATTTTTTTCTATCAATAATTAATTCGCATATAGTCAGTAATTAATTTCGCTTATACTTGATAAATTTTTGAATTTCATTTATTTGAAAAAAAGTCTCAAAAAAAAATTTTTTTCGGTTTCTTCTTTTCTATTTTTATCTCACTTCATCTAATATAAATTTAGATTTTTTAGAACTTAATAAGTAATATTTTTTTTTATATTAATCTATGCTTATTTTAGTCAATCGACTTTTCCACAAATATCTATACTATTATATTTTTAGATGACAGAAAATAAAAATTTTTCAGAATATAAAAATAAAAATACTATTGTTTAATATTAAAAGAAATTTTTTATTTATTTTTATATTATTTTAAAAATAACGAAAGACTTAACAAATTTAAATTAAAAGAATTAAAATATGTTATTTTATAAAGAATATTAAAAACTGAGTATTTAATTTCATTTGTTTATCATCATGTTTTAAATATTTTTAATATATTAAAAATTTCTTTTTAATCAGTGACTCTATTATATTCTTTTGCTAAATGAATTTCAAAAAAATTATTAATTTATTTAATGCTTTAAAAATTGATAAAGTCGAAATGAAAAAAATCAATCTTAATTTAAAATCATTTTAAAGGGATAAAATCAATCTTTGAAAATTCAGCTATTTTCCGCTTTTATAATGTTGTAACTTCCAAAAGAAATATAAAAAAAATATAAAAGACAAAGAACCAAGTCATAACTAATATCTGATAAAACATTTTTTAATTGTTTATTTAATTAAAAAAATTATAAAGAAAAAAATTAATCATTTTTTAAAATTTTTCAACATAAAGTTTTACTCAATAGCTTAAATAATATGTAATAATATGTAATAATATATGGAAATATTGTTTGTTTTTAATAAATAGCTTTATTGTATTTCGTTTGTAAATTTTCGAAAATAGGGAAATTTATATTATATGTTTATATATAATATGTACTTTTGTCTTTTATTAAATATTAAATCAACGTATCATATAAGAATAGAAAAAAAAAAAACTTATATAAACTTTTTATAAGAAATACTAATTAAATACTAAGTAAATACTATTAAAAATATTAATTATACTTTTTTTATTTTTACTATATTGTTTTTACTATATTTTATATTTACTAAAGTGTTCTATAATTTTTTCGCACCACGCTAGGAATGATTTTAACTGGTTATTTTTATATGAACATGCAGGCTTATCTATTAGCTGTTTATATCGGTTTCAATCATTCCAAAGCTCTTTTAAAGTCTTTCCATTAATGAAAGTCTCTTTTAAAACTTTTTTCCATTCAATGAATAGCCGAAGGAAGCGATATGTTATGTTATATTGTTTTAAAAAAAAGATAGTGCAAATGATACTGCAGATTTGTACTGTTTACGGGAGTAGTTATTACAGCTGTTACAACTATTACGACCATCCGCAATTGATTTAAAAGATTTAGAGCTGACAATTTTGACTTGAAAGATGAAGGTTGCAACGCCCATCAACGATGAATACGGGCTTTATCAAGGTCGTACTCGCTGTAAATCCGCAATAAAGTATGCAAGAGATAGTGGATGTCATTAACATTTTCAGGAAAACGGTAGATAATCAAGATAGAATATGTCAATCGATATGAAGTTTGGATTCCATAATTATTAACGGAAACCGATGAATCGTGTCTCTACATACTTCTCCAGTGACATGAAAGAGATTTTTTTTTAAAGAGGAGACTTGTATTTTGTATCAAAATATGCATCGAAAACGTACTTTATTTAAGGACAATAGATCTTCAACTATCACGAAGTTGGAACTTCACCCGAAGAAAGTTCTTTTATCCATTTGGTGGGATTGGAAAGATATAGTCTACTATAAACTCCTTTCTCAAGGAAATGAAACCATCAATTTTGGAAAATATTGCAATCAGCTTGATAAATTGAAACACACCATAGCAGGAAAACGGTCAAAATTGGTGAACCGACAAGGCCATTATAACAAAACCGCATGTTGCATTGACTGTAAGAGAAAAGCTGTTACAATTTAACATTCTATCGCATTTTCTGTACTCTTCGGATCTTGTTCTATCCGACTATTACTTGTTTTTGTTATTAATAAATGAAGCTTCCTGAAAGATGGAAGAAGGTGTTGAAACAGAATGATTCATATATAATGCAATAAATATTTACAATATCGAGAAAATTATAGAAATTATATGTGATGTGTTTAATGTTTATGATTTTGTATATAGAAAACTTATATAGAAGAATTTTACATAAAAATTTTATTATGTTGTTATAGTATATAATTACAACGTAAATCTACATCCATGTAATAATAATATTATTAAATTACAGCTTCTCATAATCAACTTTCGTCTCAAAAATATTATAAACTATTTACTTATGCATGATTAAACAGTATATAATGATGAGAATAATTTTAAAAATTCGTTAGAATTCGCTTTTTTACAAGATTTTGGATAACCGTTTCATTTAATATGCGATAATATTATTATACGATGTGTATAGTATTAAATTTTTTATACAACGATATATGTAATAAATTTCTATTATAATATTTTTCTAAGAAATTTCATTATCATGTATATTATAGAATAATTCATAATATTATTTATGTTATTTAAAAAATGTTCACTTCATTCTTGTTATTCACTTCATTCTTCATTGGATCCCTTTATTATCTATATTATTATCTATATAAAAAAAATAAAGAAGTCTGACAAGATAAAAATAAAAAGATATCATAAAATAATTATACATTATCTAATATGTTGATCCAATGTTTAGTAAAAGATAAAAATATATAATATAAATTTTTCTATTTTTAAAAATTTAGCAATGAAAATCAACACGACAAAATTATATTTATTAAAAACGAAAAATATTTTTTTATACTATTATAATTATTTATGCTGTCATTTAAAATTTTTTATTGAAAAACAAGTTTAAAAAAATTAATTTCTTTGTTTATAATTTTTTTAATTAATTCTATAAAAAATATAACAATTGTATAAAAATTAATTGTTTTATGTTATGTTAGATGTTCTTATGAAAAAAAACTTTTATCTAAAAACATTTTTTCGTATTTCTTATAGTTTGGTTATAAGATCGAAAAATAATTTAAAAATAGAATTTTCAAGAGTTGACTTTCTTCTTGAAGTAATTTCAAACAGGAAAAAATTATATAATTATGCATATCTACATAAGGATATATCTCGAAAAAAAAAATTTCATAATTATTTGAATCTCCAAATTTGAGATCTTTTCTTGCTTAAAAAAAATTGAAAAAAAATGATTGAACAAGAAAATTTTACAAGTTTCAATAAAAAACAATTACAATTTCAATAATGTGTATATAGAAAATGTTTATAATTTTTATAATTTAATAAATTATATATAAAAAAGGATTTCTAAAAGGAAATATAAAAAAGATTAGAAGATTTTGATTTACAGAACGAATTTAATACAGTTTCATGCTGATTACCGCACTAATTAAAAATAATTACAAGAAGAATAGATTAATGATACGAAATTCTTATCTAAGTGAAGAACTATATATATTGTATAACTATATTGTATAACTATATAATTGTTATGAACTATTATGAACGAAAAATTCATGCAACGATCGATAATATGCAATGATCTCAACATGATTTATTTTAATTGAATTAGATTTAGATTAGATTTAGAGAAACAATATATATGCGATGTATATATATATATATATATATATATATATATATATATATATATATATAAAGAAGAAAAGGAATTAAATTTTAGTTAATATTTTATAGATCTTTAACATCAATTTTAAAAACAAGAAATAATTTTAAATTAAATTATTAACGTTATAGTTATGTTATATATTGTTAATAAAATGAAAAAAGATGGAAGAGAAAAAGATCTCTTTTGAAATAATTATAAAATAGAATTAAAATAAAAAAGAAATTGGAATTTTAATTTAGCAATTTTAATTAAGCAATATTTTATCTTTTAAATTATTTCAAAAATTAATTATATTATTATATTATATATATAATTTTATTTTTATCATTAAAAATATTTTAACAATGAAAAATACATAAAATTTCAAACAAAGAAAAATATGAAAAATTGTCAATATATTTAATTTTTCTTTTAACATGAAATATCTTTTTACAAATTCAGTTATTATTTAATTTATATAATTTATATAAATTTATAATGATAATGGTAAAAAAATCAAAAATAATAAAAAATAAATCTTGTGAACTGATATATAAAAAAATTCAGGATCTTAGTATAAAATTAAAATTCATATACATATCCCGCATATCCACAATCTTTAATATATCTAATATATTACAATAAATCAAATCATTATAATCAATACTAAAAAGAGAATGAAGTATTTTCATAGATAATATTATTTGTTAATATTATTTATTAATAATTTATCGTCATTTTCGAATGAAAAAAAATTATGGAACAAATAAAACAAAATCGAGTATTCATAAAAATTATGAAATAATGCATGCTATAGATTTGATATTGATTTATGTATAATTAACTCAAACATAAATCACAAGCAAAAAAAAAAAAAAAGAACAATTAAGAAGTGTCGTCTAACACACTTTCCAAATATAAAGAATCCAAAATTTCATGCTTGAATTTTTTAAGAAAAATACGAATTATAAATATATTAAACATTTTAAGTTATATACTACATTTTTTAATATTACTATATTTTAAAATAATTTTTTACTAAATAAATAATTTAAATAAATAAATCAATAATTATAATATTGATTATATTAAAAATTCACAATATAAGAAAACAAATTTGATCTTCATACATTTTCTAAATATTTAGTTACAAAAATTGCGTAAAAATGAATTAGAAATTGTAAAAAATGAAAAAATAACATTAATTTCAAAATAGATTTATTAATCAGATAATTTTTCGTAAAAATGATCTATTTTTGAAGCTTACATATTCTAATATTCTTTGTAATTATTAATTCTAATATTCTAATATTCTTTGTATTATTAAAAAATATTTTAATTTTTATGTTCCGATATTACTTGAATATTGAATCAAAGTTATGTCATCAAGTTATATAGCTATCATAAAAGTTTCCAATCGCGTAATGTAATTTTATTATCAAACAATATTTAAATTTATTTATATAATATATTATATTAAAATTATTTATATATTTTATTATAAATTTTTTTTTTAATTTAATATATATTTAGAATAAATCTCCAATTTCTATTTTTCATTGTAATATAATAATATTATCCTTTGCGTTTAAATAACAACTTGAAATTTTAATTTTAAGAGAAAAACATTACCTTGTTTAAAAATTCAATAATTTAAGTGTTGCTAAGCGATTCAAATGAAGTGAAAATAACTCGAGATAATCAAGGATGCAAAGTCTAATCAATACTGCATGCAATTATGATAATAAAATATCACCATTGCGCGCATCTTTAGCGAATTATCATCTTTAGCATAAAATTATTATCATGAATTACTATTTTTTTTTAACACACAAATTTATCAGTTTATTTGAAGTCTAGAAGGCCAAAAGGCGATTAATTATTAATTAGCTAGAAAATATTGAATACAATGCTATCGCATGATAAATTCATATAATAGTAAACGATAGCATAATATCAATTGTATAGATTATACTTTGTCAATATTTCGATTGATGGTAACTTATTAGTTATCGATTTCTCGCATGTTTGCATCTTCTTCTGTGTATATTTACAATACATGCAAAAAGATTTTTTGGATAGAGTATTAGAAACTGAAACAAAGAAAATATAGAAATATATTATAATTATAAATATATTTATAATAATTTTAACATATTCATACTTTAAATATTTTAAAATGTACAAATAAAGATAATCAAGATAAAATAATTCTAGAAAATAAGTTGTTAGATAAATAAGAAACGATAATTCCGATAATTAAATTATTTTGAAAATAAATTGAAAAAATTTGAAATATAAAGAAAAATATCAAATTACATTAGTCTTGATTTAATCATAAATGATTTAAAATGTTTTTATCTCAAATACGATCTATGATATTTAAATGATAGATCAAAATATCCTTTGTAACAGCCTTAATAGAAGAAAAAATAGAAAAAAAAATTGTTTATATTATATATATATATCTTAATTTTTCGAACTTTTAAACTTCGTAATTCTCGAACTTATAGAACCTTGTGAATTCAATGATAAACGTAAATAAACTTTAATAACGTATAAATTTCATTTTTGATCGTTTTAAAATAGAACTTTGTAATAAATTAATTTTATTATTATATATCTTCAGGGATGGATCGAAATATAATGCTTGTGTTATATATGAACTGAAATAATTAATATTTAATAATATTTCAATTACGCTGCTTGATGTTAAATTGTGTTACTTTCTATTTGAGATTTGTTAAATCATTCGATAATTGCATGGAATATGCATGCACGTGCATATGTTTGCGAAAGATATAACAAATGTGATATTCGATAAAATAAAGAAGATACAAATATAGATAATATGAAATTAAGAATTTTCTGAAAGATTATTGTAGAAATGATTAAACATAGGATCAATATATATTTCATAGATTTTTAACTTACAATGAAAAGCAATAACTTTTAAATATTTGAAATATATTTATTCTAGAGCTCGTATTGAACTCGGGAATTTCAAAACAAATTTTGAAAAATAATTTATAAGTGACGATATTAAAAAAAATCGAAATAATTTATAAATAATATTCTTGAAAATTAGAATTATATTACAAGTTTTAAGTATATTAACGTTTTTTTTTATATAATTGCATTTAATTTGTTGAATTTTTAAGAAATTAAAAATAATAATTAATTTGCAATTTGATTTTATTTCTTGGTTTTATTTACCTAGGTTATTACAAATGAAACATATATAGCACATAAAGAATGCAAACAAGTTCAAAATTGAAACGAAACAATGCCTGTAAACATCTACACGTTATGTGGAATAAATTATAGATAAAAAAAGAATATTTATTTCTCAATACAAGATATATTATTTATAAAATTTATAAAAAGAAATTATTTTTTATTATTTAAAATTTAAAATTAGATTTAAAATTATTTTAAAAATTTAAAAATAATTAATTTAAAATTAGAAATTAATTAATTCATTAAAGTTGAAATTTATTCTTGAACGATCCCTTTCTTTCAAAATTTTGAAATTTTTTGTTCATAAATTATTGATTATTAAATGGATTAATTTTAATTATAATATTTAACAATGAAATTTCTATCAGGCAATTTAGATAAAAACTGATTTATTGAATCAATTATAATAGATCAATTATAATAAAATTGAAATTCTCCAATTCAAAAGACATAATATTTCAATATATAAATTAAATAAGTCTTTGATGCAAAAATAACATAATTATCACAAGATTACTCACAAAATGTATTCGATCCTTTAACTCGAACATTACAGTATTTTACTGTTGATTCGAGATACAATAACAATAACAACAACAGCAACAACAACAATAATAATCAATATCTTCCAAAATATAGAATACATATTTCTAAATATAATGAATACATATATATACAAATATATACAATTTAAAAACTATGATAAACTAGATGTAAAAATATCTTCAAAAATTAATATTTTTCGTTTCCGAGAAATATAATTTTATAAATACAGGAAGAATTTGTCTTATAATTTCGTGAAATGTATCGCGCATATATTCCGGTGCATAAATCTAAATGATCTTATGTATTAGATATATGGCTCATTATCACATAATGCAAATAGCAATCGCACCAACAGATTCTGAAAGCATTTAGTGATATATCTATGTTTTTAATATGAAGGATATTACCTCAAAATTTTTTGATGCTAGATAAAACGAATATTTTTTCGAAACAATCTTTTAAATTATTAAAGAACAGTGCCGATTAAAAATAATAATTTATTGAATATTTTGATCGATGCATCATGATATGAAAGCAAATCATTTCCTTTATTCGATAAAAGTTTCTTGAAATGAATCAAAACCTATTCCGTCGTTGTCATTTTTTTCAAAATAACGAATAAATTCATTGTTATCGGAGCAAAGTAAAATTCTAATATATATATATTTTACATTCTGAAGAACTTTTGAAATCATCTTTATAATAGATTGATAGAGAATCGATAATAGATTAATAGAGAATTTTACATTTATTATTATTAATGAATTTTTTTTACAAATTATGAGATTATCATTCTTGCTTTAAAGTGTTTACTTATATATAAAAATAAAATCATGCTTTTTCCATTTAAAAATGTAAAAATATAAAATATTAAAAATTTGATATTATATAATATTAAATTGATATTGGTTTGACATTATAAAAATGTAAAGTAAAAAAATTTTGAAAAAAGTAAAAATTTTTACATTTTGTTTATTTTTAATGTTTTTTTTAATGTGTTTCCTATTGCTTCCTATTTTTATTCATTATAATATACAAGTTAAATCGAATTCCTATTTTACTATATCAAATTAAATTTCTCCATATTTTTTATTTCTATCAAATTCGTTTGCAATTTTCTTTAGATTGAGAATTCAAATTATATCTAATATAATGATAAGTATTATATCTAATATTTATATCTATTATCAATTCATTCTCTGTTTTGTGATACCTTTCCTTGATAAGTTTGAAAAAAATAACGAATTGATCAAATAGAATGAATATCAAAAAAAAAAAAGATGATAATTGTCATAAAAAAATAAAAAGGAAAATTTCGAGTCAAGGATAGATTCCAATAAATCTTGAAACTTAATAATCGACGTGCAAATGATTGGCGTTAAATTATAAAATAATTGAATGAATTATATTTAGATATAAATGGCGAAGAATTAATAATCCCACCGAAAGAAACGAAAAAAAAATCGAACAACTATATAATCAATTTGTTTGTGATATGCAGACATAAAACAAATTGAAAAATATCAGAAAAATGAGTGTATTTTCGAAATTCTTTTATTTTTGATCATTATTATTATTTCATCTTATAATTGCGATAACTATCTACTTATATCGTTTTGTTCAAGAAAATTCACAAAATCATTTTTTCCTTTAGAAGAAAATGAATAACCATTACTATAAAAATATAAAATACTTTCAAAAATAAAAAATTGCAATTTTTTAAAAATTGATGTTTTTGAAAACTGTCGATTCTGAAAAAAAGCGTTTGCGTATTCGTATTTAACACATTAGAATATAAACAAATCACAATATCATTAATATATCATTTAATATATAAAATCGTTTTAATATGATCATAGTTATATTAATGGAGAGAATTATATAGGATATTTAATAAATTTTATTAATTCTATTATGGAATGACATTGTGATTAAATTAGATTTTATTGTTACAAAAGATTTATATTTTTACACATAATAAATCATGACTTACAACTAATTTAATTCTGTTTAAATAGCAATATGTTTTAATATTTTAGATATATTATATTATATTATATTATATTATATTATATTATATTATAGATTATATTATATTATATTATATTATATTATATTATATTATATTATATCATATTATATCATATTATATCATATTATATCATATTATATCATATTATATCATATTATATCATATTATATCATATTATATCATATTATATCATATTATATCATATTATATCATATTATATCATATTATATCATATTATATCATATTATATCATATTATATCATATTATATCATATTATATCATATTATATCATATTATATCATATTATATCATATTATATCATATTATATCATATTATATTATATTATATTATATTATATTATATTATAGATCATAATTTAAACGACCGTTTTTTAAATAAATTTTCATAATAATATTAATATTAATATAAATTTAATTATTTCGATGTTTATTTTTTTTTAATTTAAATTTATTTATTAATAATATAACAAATTATTAAGAAAAGTTTTTATTTTTAATCTTTTTAATTACTTTTTTAACAAGGAAATTTTAAATTATATCATTAAATTATGTTTTTCTCTTTTTAGTTGTATCCAAAGAAATAATAATTTTTGGTATATCAAAATTATAATTATAAGATAAAATAAGAGATATCGATATTATTATATAATTATACAATTATATGATTTTTGTCATATTATTGAAAATTATAAGATAACAAATCATCGAAATTCTTTTTTGATATTATTAACAATACTTGTAATTTATAAAATGGATGATTAATTATGCCAATAAATTTAACAATACTTTTATTTTAATTTAATATCAATCGGAACATAATCACATAAAAGTAATCTAAAAAATTTAAATAACATTTTCATTTCAATTTAAATAAAATATATCAACTTGATGAAAAATAAAATAAGTTGTGAATGATGAAAATAATTTTTAATTCTAATTTTTCTTGCGTCATTTTGATTCCATTAATAACTAAAATATCAATACAATTTCATTATTAAAATGAATTTTTCAAATTTATTTTTATTTCTATCAAATTGTTTATATCAATTTCTTATTCTTTCTATGCATTAATTTGATAAAAAAAATTGGATAAATAAAATGAGAAATATATTATGTTATTATAATTCTCTTTAATTTTGAAAATATTTAATGTATCTACTAACAAGCAGTATACATATAATCGCAATATTACATATTAATCTAAAGGAAATATATAATAGATTATATATCATATCAGGTTTAGATTTCTTCATATTAAAAAATAATCAATGGTGTTTCAATCTTTTTGTTAGAATCGTTTAAGGATGATTTATTATTATGCCGAGCTATTTAAAATTTTCTCTTTCCTTTCTTTTTATAATGAATATTTTTGCGATCATCAGTATTTCATATCCACGAGAAAACAATAATATCGGCGATATTCACGTTGAACATTTTACAATGTGGTACGTTGTTGGATCGGAATTGTATATTGCGTGCGTATCAACTTACCCATGACGGATCGAAAACAAATGCAAAACTATATGCAAAACTAAAATATTGAGAAAAATAAGAGAAACCGATCGTGGAAATATGTATATGGGAAAATATCATCATTAGAATTAAATGATTTATAAAAATCAAAATTAACTCGACATGTGTCTACTGTCATC
This sequence comes from Apis cerana, assembly GCF_029169275.1. Classification (NCBI taxonomy): domain Eukaryota; kingdom Metazoa; phylum Arthropoda; class Insecta; order Hymenoptera; family Apidae; genus Apis; species Apis cerana. The sequence continues at coordinate 2,266,568 of NW_026893558.1, read as the reverse complement.
CTTTGTAAGTTAAAAATCATATTTAGCATTAAAAACATAAAAACTCATATTTCAACTTTTCTTATAATGTTTTTTTTAAGATTCTTGCAATAATATTTTGAAAAATAAAGAAATATTAGATAGAACATTTTAATTAAGAAGCATCATCCTTGAAAAGAATTATTGCAAACATTTTTAGTTTTCTGGGAAACGGCGGATTCTATTAGTGGCGTAGTTTTTCAGTCTCATTCTAGGAATTTTTCTTAGATTGGGATTGTCGCTCAATCAGAAAGCTGGTCCGCAATATTATTGATCATTTGTGTATCCCATTAAAGATTTGCAATCTCGCGAGATAAGCATGGAAGAAGTTTTAGAATAAGTATGAGTGTTTTGAGAGAATTTTGAACTTCAGAACTTTTCGAACCATTTTAATCTTCAGAATTTTCTGAACTCCTCAACTATCAAAATTTTAAGAACATTTTAATTTTTAGAATTCTTTTGAATTTGTAATTTCGAATATTGTTAATTTAGAGATAAATGTGAACTTTCATTAGCATATGAATGTTGCTTTTGATCTTTTTACAATAACTTATTAACAATGAATCTTGTAATAAATGAATTTTATTATTACATATTATAGCTTCAAGAATGAATCAGAGCTAACAAATTCTATCAAAGCAAAAAATTTAAAATTGCCAATATTTTCTGTAAATTTAAAAATTTAAAAGTTAGTTAATTTAAAAATTAGAAAAGTTAGGTTAAAATTTTATAAATTTAAAAGAAATTTTCTTTTTCTTCTTTTAATGAAAAATTTATTAATAAATGAATTAAAACTGAAATTAATATCGGCATCTTTAATTTCTATTAATTTTTAAATTCAAGAAATTGATTAAAAATTAAATTAGAATTTTATAACTACGAAAAATTCTTATATCCAATATCTATTGATATAAACGAAATTATGCTATTGATATTTATAGCATTATAGCTTTTGAATTAATAACAAAGAAAAGCAAAAGATTGCATTATAATAGAAAAAATTATTATTATTCTAATTAAAAATTTAAAAATGTTTGTATATAAAGACAAATTATAGATTATTAATTTCTTTTTATATCAATTAATATTTGTTAACTGGCTTAATATGTTCATTAGATCTGATTAATTTCGAGCAAATTCAATTTTCAATGTAGATTCAAAATAGATATTCCAGAAAAACTTTTTTAGGAAGCGCAAAACAACGAAACTAGTCTGATCCCTTATCATTGCTGATCTTTCCAGGAAGAAGAAACCTACATGATTCTGTAAAACGTGGTCTTTATCTGGATCCTCAGAATGTTGTTTAGAATATTCGATATATTGAAATAGTTGGATGAACCTGTACACAAAATTCTGCAAAATTCCTTGATATTAGCACAAGAAAGACAAGATATGACTATCTTTTGTGAAATCAAGATCACCGAAAATAAAAAAATTGCGATCACTTTTAAATAATACACAAAATAGATTTTTAGACGGAAAAAGTGAAATTAGAATAAAAAGAAAAAGAGTCCCTTTTTGTATTAGTAATGTATCTTACAGAAAGTTATTGATTATAACCTGCTTTATGGTAATTTATCATTATTTAATATATGATGAAATTTAATATATTGATGAAATTTGTCTTTCATTTTCTGTTTCCACGAGAAATCCACGAGAAACAACTAATCTAAGTGTTCTTTAAATCCATAGTAATAATGTAATAAGAAGTATTGATAATACACTCCAGAAACAAATTCAATTATTAAAAATAGAATAATTTACTATTATTTGTGTTTGATATGATTGAAATTATAATTATCCTCTTTTGTTTACCATTTCATGTATAGTAATGCACGTTGGAAGCATGTTTATTATATGTTAATTACTAGTGTGTTCATAGCAGTTTAATGTTAAAAGAAATCATCTAACATGATTTTAATATTTATTATTCATTTTTCTTTTAACATTTGCTCTTTAAACCTTATGGAATTAAGTAATAAGAAAAATTGTGGTAGAGAACTCTGACATGATTTATAGATATCTTTTTATAGATTTTATTTATAATATCGTTTATTGTCATATATTATATTTGGTATAATGATAGGATTGAAATTAGTTATTTTAAATTTCAATTTTGCAGAATTAGACATCATTCTTTAAGATATATTTTTCTAAAGTAAATACTAAGAATATATTATAGTGAGATATCATTAGTTTATTGGTTTTAATTTTTAACATTAATAGTAAATATTGGAATTGAAATTAAATATTAAACATATCCAAAGTTGAACGTGATCGTAAAATAATAGCTACCGTTCTATGAGAAATTGTTCTTTTTATGCTTTCAACTGATATGTACGAGATACTTTTATCTTTAACAATCAAACGAAATTGAATTATTATTTGAATAATTATAAAAATTCTCTAATTATTAACATTGTTATATTAAGATTGATAAAATAATATACAACTTTAGATTTTTAAAAATGAAAATAAATTAATGATTACTCTAATATGTGAGATATACATCATTGTATATCATTGGTATTAATGAGATCGAAATTGTCATTATCGTGGATATTGTTTCAGTAATTTTAAATGAACTAACGTAATGGACTTTATGCTTATGCTCAATCATGATTCTCAAGATATTCAATTGAGATTACTGCTTGATTAGTTGTGCGATCGCATTTCACATTCCAAAAACACAACGAAATGATGTAGAACTGACTTTAAATATTTTAATATTACGAAATGAAATACGAATATTACGAATATCTAAATTTGTTTGAATTTTTTTTCTCTTTTTCAAATATTAGAATCGTAACATTAATTTAAATTATGCAAATTTGTTGAAAATTATTTAAATTTCATGTAAATATAGTTCTAAAAATCTAGATTCTGTTTTTAGAATCACTTCCTAACGTTCCCTAGCATATATTTTGTCGAAAATATTTAAATTTAATTTTCATTTCTAAACGATAAAATTGAAATAATAAATTGATGAAAAAAACATGATTCAAATCTAAGTTATATTTTTAATTGAAATTATTTTTAAGAGAAATTTTATTACGAAAATAATACTTGTTTATTATAAACTGGAATATTTTATTATAACATTAATATAATTATATTGCAATATAAACGTATTGAAAAATTTATTGGCTATTATACTATTGTATTGATACTATTTACTAGATTTCTTTAGAATCATTTCTTAGTTCTTCCTAACATTTTTATTCCGCCAAACTAAACACATTTAAAAAAAATTATATTTAAAAAAATTTAATTATAAAGTCTTATTAACATTTTTGCATTTTAAGTTAGAACATTCCACAATCACAATTATATATATTCCACAAATTTTTACAAAATTTTTAAGCCTATTGAAAATTATATACACAGTATTTCCTAAAATTATCCTTTAGTGCTCTCTAGAATTCTTCTAGAACATAGAAATAACTTAATTAATCCTTTTTCTCTCTCTTTTTCACAACCAATAAGTCTCGTTTAGAATACGTATCCAAGACAGAAAGGTGTAGTCATATACGTATTCGATACAGCCTCGAAAACCATCTTCGTCTACGGCATGGCTTCCGGTCAGTATCGTTCTATCGTTCTCAAATCGTCTGTGTGAATTATATCAGGAGAAATATCCTTTATCTTCTCGAACATTCAGATGGCAGTAATTTTCACTTATTTAAGCAGTAGCTGAAAATTATATTATCGATAAGAACCTTGAAATGAATTTACAAGAAAGAAGATTCATGATTTCGGCATGAAACCGAAGAAAATGGTTATCTTGGGCATGTTCTCTTCTTCCAATATGAGCGTGAAGCGGATATTTAGATGGAATGCGATCAATCCTTTCGATCCAAGATGTTTCAAACAGATATTCACAAGTTCAGAATACAACATCATCACTTACGTTACCGATTATGCGAAGGAAAGCACAAAAATCGAATTTCCCGGAATATACATAGTACATACATATATACATATATACATAGTACATATATACACAGTACAGTCGAACATAACTTATCGAAATCTATTTCTCGTTGCTGAATTTGTTGCAACGGGGCGACAATTGGATAACGTGTCTCTGAACGTTTTCGATTTAGAATTCGATTTATATTAGGCGTATAATCATTTTTCTTGACCAAAATTAACAATTTTCATACAAATTGATTTTTCATGGAAGAATTTGACATAATAATGCGAGTTTATGTTAGATATCGTATCTCTGATTTCAATTTCGATGACGGCGAATTCGCCATAACAGCGATTTTCGTGTGTATTTTTACAATTTTAATCAAAATTGATTATTCATAATATATCTTTGTTATATTCTAAGATTAAGCGATTTTAAGATTATAGAATTTGAAATTCTATTGATTCCAGAATTTTCTTTTTTTTATACACAGATAGTGTTTTAGTCGCTCGTCCTAGAATAACCAGCGAAAATTGGGTGTAATATTTCTCGCTTACAATCTGCACAAAAATCGCATGTATCTCTATTATCTTCGGAGATACAACCGTTTTAATAATACACAATTAAAGTTTCTAAAATTTTCCCATCTTTATTTGACAATAGATTTGAAACGTTTATCATAGAATAACTAGAGAAAATTTAGTGTAAATGGCAATCTTTTCTGGTTGAAATTATAACAAAAATTATATATATCTCTACTATATTCAATGAATCATCTTATCATCTTTAAATTACCGAATTCTAAGGATTCCAAAATTTCTTCATACGAGTATGGTATTCGAAACCCATGCTTGTTGAGATAATAATACATTCAATTTTGGCTGGCTATTCTACATTATGATCGTATAACGAACAGGAAATTTTGAAATCTTTAGAATTAGGTAATGTTAAAATCACTTTATCTCTGGATATATAATAATAATATAATACATAAATCATATATATATAACTATTTTATTATATTACAGTTACATTATAGCTATATACCTATTCATATATAAATCGTATAAGTACATATACAAATTCATACACATCAGAAATAATACATATACAGATACATACAGAAACTATATATATACATAAGATAAAAAGAAAACATATTTTCATTCGTTACTTTACGTTCCTGGATTTACGTATTATATTTAGATAAAAAGAAAAAATTTCATATTTAAAACTGTTGAATTTCCGAAAATATATCGTATATACAACGTAATATAAATATAGTAAGTAAACGATACAGCGCTATACAAACGCACAAAAATAACATATACACACATACATTCGTTTAAGATATACATACACATACACTATTCGAATAATACATGTGTAATAGATATATAAAAATGATACCTCGAGAAAAGTTTTAACGTTATTATATTAAAGTATTAAGTTCTTACGTATAAGAAAGATTAAGAAACACATAAATACGGACAGACAAAAATGGTATATATATATATATATATATATACACACGAGAGTTAAAACGATATATATGTATAAATATAGTAGGAATATAACATAATATAATACGATATAAATATAGTAGGTATGTAATAATAATTTTTAACGAATATACACACATATAAAAATCATATATACATAAGCACACACAGGAACGATATATACATAAACTAAAAGGAAATGTATTTTCCGTCATACTTTGGAAATATAAAATATATATATAATAATAATAAATATACTGTAACATAAATATACCGAATATATAATAATAGTGATATACATTCGAACATTAATCACATACGTATATATACATACGTATATATACATATTTATACACGAACACATACAGAAAAGACGTATATACATACAAATAAGAAGAAGAACATTTTCATTAAATCATCGTTAAGTATCCAAGTTTAAATACATATATTCCGATATATTTCAAAGATATATAACATATATATATATAATAATAACATAATAAATATAACATAACGCGATATAAACATACGCATAACAATAGCAATGCACAAATAGACGAAAAAACCGTATATATATTGAATGAATATGTAGTAAATACATATATACATATATACATATAGGCATATATTGAATAAATATGTAGTAAATATAAAAACGATACAATACATGTATAACGAAAGATATAAGAGATTACCGAATTATAAGGAATCCAAAATTTCTTCATCTTTATACGACTATAATATATAACTTTTGAAATCCCTTAGCGAGAGGAGCTCTTTACACTCAATTTTGGCCGTTTACTTCTCTACAAGCAGTTCATATATTACGATCGTATAAAGAAGAAAAATTTTAGAATTTTATGAATAATGTATTTTTTAACTGTATTTTTTAGTGTATTTAATTAAAACGATTGTAAATCTCTGAAAATAAAGGAGACAAATATAGTTTTCTGCGTACTTTACAAGCGGGAAACGTTGATCTTTATGCTCAATTTTGGCTGGTTATTCTGCGGCAAGCGATTCGTACGCTATGGTACATTATCATGCTTTTAACATTTCATTTGTGCATTTTTAAAATAAGATACAAGATGTCAGAGGAATTTAGTTGTGAATATTAATTTAGATGAAAATTATTTAAGCGTATCAAAAGAACATTAATGTATCATGTAACAGGATGAACAAGATAAAATAGTAAGCATTGGAAGTAATTAGAAGATTGGAGAAGATGAAATATTTTTATGAAAAATTCATTTTACTTAAATAAAATTTTAGATTTCGATAATTTAACTACGGATGATGCAGATACACAAGTTTTCGAAATGATACTTTAATAGTTGAAAATTTAGATGGAAATAGATTATATTTGGATTTAACAACTCAATACAATTTAGAATCTACAATTTTACTACACAGTATTGAAAATTTTGAAGTTGTATGTTATCGTTCCTTATTAAAAAATAATACGATATCTATCTAATATATTTTTGTATATTTATATATTACATATATTCAATGCTTATATATTACATATATTCAATGATAGAGATTGGCATGATGAAATTAGAAAATGATAGAAATTTGAAAATAATATGATAAGCGATATGTAATTGAACGAATGAGTCAGAAAAAAATTGAAGATAAATTTATGAGCGAAAATAATAAATATAAATCTGATGATATCTTTCTTAACACTATTCCCAAGCATTTAGAACTACTGAAAAAGAAAAAAAAAGAAGGAAATGCAATATAGTGCTAGCAATTTAAAAAAATAATTTGATACATAAGAAGGAAAAGAAATAAAAAAGCTGAAAAAACTGATTGAAACGAACATATATATATATACATATACATAATATGTGCATACATATATATATATATACGTATATATGTAAACAGATAATATACAGTAAAGCTACACACACACACATTTCATGAAAATGTAATAATATAAATTATTGGATTATCTAAAAAATTATGTTACGCACTTAGATTACTGATATTACTACTATTAGTTTGATAATTCTTATTTGTAACTTAATGTATAGGCATACAAATTTTTTTATACTATCTTATAAAGAAATTGAATTATTATTAAAGATTTGATTTCAATGAAAATTATATAGTAACATACAGTAATATATTAAAGTTATGTATAGAATAATTTATTTTTGGACAAAAAATTTCTTTGAGTATGTAAAATAAACTCTCATTTTTCCATGTTTTGGATACAATTTTTGCTAGAAATATACTTCTTTTTATCTCCGATGATAGAGATAGACTTAAATATTTTATAATTTAAAATTTTATTTTATTTTGAATAATTACGACATGAAATTATATAAGAAAGAAAAATAATGTTGAAACTTGAAAAATTAATTTCACTGCTTTGAAATGATGTTCTATAATAAAAAAAAATAGTTTCATATTATTATACTCGCAATATTTCATAAAAACAAAATTACCGTTGATTTCGATAACACGAATTCAATTCAATATGTGTAAAGTGAATGAAAACTTCTGCGATTAACTGTACATATAAAGTTCTTATTAACAAGTTAATAATTAAAAAATAAATAAATTTTATGCAAAATGAATTTACATATTTACATTAAAAGAAGTATTTCGTTCAAACATATTATTTAAATTAATTTAAAAAAAATTAAAGACTGATCATATTTTATGTGTTTATATATGTATAGATGTGTGTGAATGTATACAATACAATGTGTATATATATATATATATATGTGCATATATAGTACGCATATATTGTATCCTTTTATAAAGGTGAAAAGTAAAGAAAGATAAAGATTTTTGATAATATAAATAGTTTATATTTTTATGAAAAATGTCATATATATCATCTGATAATATTTGTGTTATTTGTTCGATAAATAAATTCATGATATCATATATTTGTTAATTAATTTTTTAAAACTAAATATATATCAAATTTATGATAATTAAAATAATTAAAATAATATTGTGAACAGGTGTGACACATTATTAATTTATAATAATGTGATTGATATATTGTAAATATATATATAATACTTTAAATCGAATGCTGTTATAGAACAGCTAAAATACGTTTAGAATATTCAATTTAAATGTCGTTTTTTGCCGTCACGTTTAATTATATTCCAATAGATATTCCGTGAATTTATATTTCATAAATCATATTCGTATATATATACACATACATATATTAATAATATATTTAAAAATACGATGTGAAGTATAAATTATAAAAATGTAAACAAATTTAATGCATAATTTCAAAATATTGCTAAGAATAATACGTAATAACACGTAACGTTAATGATTATAACCTATATGAATGTCGAAAATTTGACAGTAAAAAAAAAAGGAAATCAATGATTTGAAACAATAAATATTTTAATAAGTGCTTAGTGAAGTGTTTTTTAGTTTTCTTTATTTATTTAATTTGAAAGTGTGAAAATGTAAATAATTTAACTATTTTTCTGTGGAATATTTTTACCAATTTGTATTATAAAATTATAACAATTATAACAATTATAACAATTGTTTATATAATAGAATTTTAGAACATACGTAAATATAAATCTCACATATAGTTTCTCTCCATATTAATTTTCATAGTTTTGTTATTTTGAAGATTATACTTTTTAAAATTATACGATATAATTAGAATACGAAGAATTATAATAATGCAGAAATATTTAAATTCATAATAATTTTGGTGTTTAAATATATTGATAAACGTTCGTAATAATAATAATAATAATAATAATCCATTTTAAATATATCTTGTTCTAAAATAAGATTTAATTGTCTATATTAATGTTATTTAACTATATTACGTGGAAATCGACAATGTGGAATTTATAATGGTCTAATCTCGTGATTTGTCTTGTAAAAACAAATTCTATGACGCAGTGTTTAAAGAATCATGTGGATAAAGAAAATTCATCAATTCCGAAGCACACGTAACCTTATTACGGGCACGATTGCCTTAATTTTTTTCTGTAGAAGATAAAATCGAGATAAAGGTCGAAAGATCCGTGGATTTGTTCAATTGTCATTAATAAATGCAAAAATTTGTAATGTAATGTCATCTCGTGTTTCATTAGAATCCATTGCATGCATTGAATCCATAGAATCCATAGAATGCATTGTATTTTCTTGTAAAAGTGGTGAAGAAAGTTTTGACTCTAGTGTTCTTAAATGTCGTGTAAGTTTTCATAAAATCATAAAATTAAAAATTAACCTCTATATATATTATTGGAATAAGTCAAATATTAACATCTGACTTTTATGTAATAAATATATAAATATTTTTGTTTTTTTATAAGGAAAAATTCATCCAATATGCCTGTCTGACACTGCACACTGTCAGAATACACAGGCAGCCTTAAAATGTTATGCAGAAGCATGACTTTACAGCTATTCTATTCTATCATTTTTAAATGTAAGTAATGAAACGGAACAAGAAATTTGATTGGATTAGATATAGGAATACTTTTGGTCCTTCGGTAAAACATATATCTGAAAATATAATGGCAATAAAATACTAAGCTTGGATTAAATGTCCATCAGGTTAAAATATTCATTTTTCTTTTTTCATTAGAAAATTAAAACAAACAGAATCAAACATTGTTATTTTTGTTATTCTTCTATGATTATAATCTTTATAATTTAATATTTAATTACAAACATATTTGCGTACATTTTTATGCTTTTTATGTTTCATTTGTGCATTTTCCAAATAAGATACAAGAAGAAGAATTTAGTTGTGAATATTAATTTAGATGAAAATGATTTAAGTATATCAAAAGAACATTAATATCAATGTATCATGTAACAAGATGAACGAGATAAAATAGTAAGTATTGGTAAGAAGATTGATATGAAGTATATGATAAAAAAAATGCTTTCCAATAAAGACTCTCCAATATTTTTAATTAATTTTATAGTTATTATTGAATTAGTTAAATTAATTATTTGACTTTATCAATGAACTTTATCAATTTGATTATCAGCAAATTTAATTTCAGGACATTTAATTTTAACATTATTAGGTATTTTTATTAGAAATTTTATTGCAATAATTCCAATTAATTTATTAATTCAAAATACATTATTAACTTTAGAAATTTTTATATCAATTATTCAATGATATGTATTTTCAATTTTCTTAATTTTATATTTTTCAGAATCAAATGAATTTTAATTAATAAATAATGAAGAAAAACTTTTCATTTAATGTAATCATAAACTGCCCATGACCAATTATTTTATCTTTTAGATTATTTGAATTAACAAGAACAATTTTTTTACTTATAATTTTAAATATAATTAATACCACTTTATAATTATAATATTTTGATTTTGTGATATTATTCGAGATAGAATATTTTATTATAAAGGATTACATACATTTTTATTATTAATTTTTAAAAATTTAGAATAATTTTACTTATTTTAGAATTAATATATTTTGTATTTTTTTTTTTTTTTGACTTTTTTTCATACATCAATTTTCCCAAATATGAAATTGGAATTGATATATTATGATCACCAAAAAATATTAAATTTTTAATTCAATAGAAATTCCATTATTAAATTCATTTACTTTAATTTCTCCAGGTAAGATTTACAGTAACATTAAGTCATTATTATTTAATTATTAATAAATTAAAATATAGAAAATTTTATTTAACACAAACAATTTTATTAGGGATTTATTTTACTATTTTATAAACAATTGAATATTTAAATTCTTTTTTTTTTTTTTGCTTTAATGATAAAATTTATGATTCTATTTCTTTTTTTTATTCAATTTTTTTTATAGCTATTAGATTTCATGGTTTACATGTACTAATTGGATCATTTTTCTTTTAGTATCTCCATATCGACTATTAAAAATTCATTTTTGAAATAAACATAATATAAATTTTGAATTAGCCATTTGATATTGACATTTTATTGATGTAATTTGATTATTTTTATTTATATTTATATTTTGTTTATTTATTGATTTAAATTTAAAAATTAAATTTTAATTATTTATATATATATATTGTATAAATAAATACGTTTAATTTTCAATTAAGAAAATTAATTAAATTTAATATAATTATATATATATATATCTTTTTATGCTTTTATTAATCACTTTAATTTCATTAATCCTTTTAATAAATTTATTTCAATAAAAAAAAAGATTTTGAAAAAGATCTCCTTTTGAATGTGGATTTAGCCCTATTAGAAAATCTAATTTATCCTTTTCACTTCCTTTTTTTTTTTAATAACAATAATATTCTTAATTTTTGATGTTGAAATTATTTTATTTTTACCTGTTATTTATTATTTAAAATCTTATAGAACATTAATTTCATATTTTTTAATTTTATTAATTTTAATATTATCATTTGAGGGAATAAACAATTATTTAGATTGAATATTTTAATTAGATTATAATAATTACAATAACTAAAATAATATAAGGATTTAATTAATTGAATCAATCTTTAAGTCGAAATTAAATGTAAATTATTACTTCTTATATATTGTTATAATAAATAAATTTTAATAAATTTTAAATTAATTAAAGCTAATTATTTAGCAATTTATTGTTAATAAATTATTTAGATATTATATTATTCTAACTAAATTATATATTATTATCTATTTAAAAATTTAAAAATTTTCATTAATATTTTCAATATTACACTCTATATATAAGCTATTTAAATAAATAATTTAATTAATTAATTAATAAAATTAATTATGTTAATTAAAAAATAAATTACATAAATTATACTAGTTAAAAATACATTAATTTTAATATAATATTAGTAATTTTAAAACTATGTAAATTTAATGTTAAAAATAAAAATTTACTTGATAATATTTTAATAATTGATTTTTCAATGAATACTTTATAATTAAATATTGATAAAATTAATTTTTTTTATAAATTCTTTTATAAATTATATTTATAAATATAAATAATATTTGCAATAAACCAATTATTACTTAATAAAACAAATTTATAAAAATTATGTCCTATAGTTATTCTTATAATTATTATTTTAAATATTATTAATTTATAAATTCATAATAAATTAATCTTAAAATTATTATTATTATAGAAATTTCCATAATTTCATCTTCTTTTTTAAATACAACATTAATTATTAAATATTTATTTGTTATTACTAAAATTATTCAAAAAGAACACGAAACGGTTAAAATTGTTCCAATAATTAAATTTACTGTTGAAAAATAATATATTTTAGAGAAAAAACATTCAATAATTAAATCTTTAGAATAATAACCAACTAAAAATATAATGTTAAAATTGAACAAATAATAATTATCCTTTTTAATGGATAAGCATAATATATTTGAAGCATAATATAATTGAATATCTTGATTTCAATTTATAAAATGTATATATCTTCCAACACATTAATAAATAAATATTAATGACTTAAATTTTGCACGAATAAATAAATAAAATAAATAAAAATACTAATTCAGTAAATCCTAGATAATATTCTTATTATAAAACCTAATTGTCTTAATGTTGAATAAGCAACAATTTTTTTTTAAATCTAATTCAAAATTTGCTGAAATTCAGCAAATAATATTGTTAATTTTGAAATTAATAAAATAATATTTTTATATTTACGCTCTAATAAATCTACATAACGAATTGATAAATAAATTCCAGCTGTTATCAATATTGAAGAATGAATTAAAAATGAAACAGATGTTGGATCTTTCATTGCCATTGATAATCAAATTGAAAAAGGAATTTGAGCTCTTTTAGTGAAAGCTATTAACAATAAAAAAATCATTATAAATTTATTTATTTTATAAAAAGATAAATTTCATCTTCCGTAATAAATTATTAAACATATAATTAATAATTAATAATAATCCAATATCACGTTTTAAAATAAACTATATGTAATAGTTAAAGTTACCTGAAGTAAATGATTTTATTTTTATGCGATAAATTACTAAAAAATAAAAAATTAATTCTAACTTATCTCAACCTAAAATAATTGATAATATATTTGGTCTTGAAATTAATATATATATAGAAATTAAAAATAAAATTATTAAATATAAAAAAATATAAAAATATTTATTTTTAATTCTCTTAAATTTATATATCTAATTCAATAAATAATAATTATAGAAAAATCCTTACTAAAAAAATGAGTATTAATGATTTATAATCAATTATTATTAAAAAATTAAATTTTATAGAATTAAATGTATAAATATTTTATTTAAAATAACAATTTTACTTAAATATAAAAATCTTAATAATATAATAAATAATCTAAATTTAAATAACAAAATTCCAATTAATTATATTTTTATGATAATTTAAAATAAATTTATATTTATATAATTTCACAAATCAATATTTTTATTAAACTATTTAAATAAATATTAAATAAAATATAATTTTGAAAACATTAAATTTAATGGAATTCAATTATTAAAATAATGTATTATTAAAATAAAATATTCAACCAATAAATAAAATTATTAATTTTAAATCTTATATAAGTTTTTCCATGATTAGTTAATATAAATAAATAAATCTAAATAAACGATATATTTTTAAAATAATAATTATAAATTTTAATCATGATACTAAACCATAAGTATTAATATAATTTCACTTACTAAATTTAATGAAACAGGTGATCCTATATTATATAGATTATATAGATAAATATAGATGAACATATTACAAATCAAAATAAAAATATTGTAGATATAAAGTTAATTATATCTTTATTAACAAATATTAAACGTCTAGTTTGTTTATAAATTATATTTACTAAGAAAAATAATCCTGAAAATTTAAGACCACGAGAAATTATTATTAAATAACCACCATTTATTCTTATTTTAAAGAAGTTAATATTCTTATAATTATTAATCCTATATATACAATTGATGAAATTGCAACAATAGATTTTATATCATACTGAGATAAACATATTAATCTTAAAATTAAAATTCCAAATGAATTAATTACAATTAAAATTTTTGTATAAAAATAAATTGATTCTTAAAAATTTTTATTAATCATAATATTCCATATCCTCCTAATTTCAATATAATTGAAGCTAAAATTATTGATTCATAATAACCATCATGCTTCAACATGAGTCTTTAATAATCAACCATGAAGTAAATAAATTGGAATTTTAACTAAAAATGATATTAATAAATACATAAATAATATTAAATTTAAATTTAAATTTAATTTTTCAATTAATATTAAATTTAATCTACAATTAATTTAATCTACAATTCAATAAATATAATAAATAATATATAATATAATTAATGAAAAAATTATTGTATAAAATATTAATTAAATTTGATAATTAAGGATTTTCTTAATCATCATCATTTGGCAATTAAATAAAAAATCAATAAAATAAATCTAATTCATAAAATAAATAAAATACCAATAAGTTTATTGATATAAAAACTAATAATAATGAAATTATTAATAATAAATTTATAAACAAACAATTTATTCTATTATTATTTAATTATAAAAAAATTAATCAAAAACTCATAAAGTTAATATTATTAAATAGTAAGAAATATTATTGAAACTAAAATTACAAAAAATAAAAATTCATTCAATTCAATTAAAAGTAAGTAAATTAAGTAAATTTATTAATAATATTATAATTAAATTTAAATTATTTTTTAATAAATAATATAAATAAATATACAAATATTAATAAAATTATAATAATCCTAAGTTAATAAATTAAATCTAATATTCTTAATTTTCGATGACATAATTCATAATTTATTCTTGCTAATAATGATATACCCAAAACTAATTCACAAACAGAAAATATTAAAAAATTAAAAATAATCATGTATTAATTTCATTATCAATAATATAAAATAAAACTATAATAACCAAAAATTCTGTTAAAATTAAAAATCTTAGAAAATTTAGATTATAGTATAATGTAAATATAAAAAATAATAAAATTATTAAAAATATTAATTTAATAAATTTTAATTATTATTTAGTTAAATAATTTAATTTAAAATATTAATTTTATAAATTAAAAATATATAAAATAATATTTTAGCTAAATTTATTTAAAATTTCAAGAAATTTAAATTATTAAAAATCGATAATTACCAAAAATTACCATTTTTAATTAAACTATTTTGAAGAATATATATTTATTATATATATATGTAATTAAAATTATAATTTATAAAAAATTATTATAACAACGATTTTAATTTTATCTAAAATTTTATCATCAACTATAATTTTAACAATCTCAATAAATATTTAAATTATATTTATAATAATCCATCCATTTTATTAATTTATTTAATTGTATATTCAGTTTATATTTCTATTATATTATTTTTAACTTGGCCAATAAGTTCATTATTAATTGTAATAACATTAATTGTTTTTTTAAGAGGAATATTAGTAATATTTTCATATTTTATTTCTTTAATAAATGAACTTTTAAAATTTAAAATTAAATTAATTTTAGAAATTTTATTTTTAATAATATTATCGTTTAAATTATATAAAAAAAGTAATAATAAATAATGAAATATATTTTAATCTAATTAAAAATATTGATTTAACTTATTTATATACAGAAATAAATATTACATTATTTATTATTATAATTTTTATTTTAATTTTCGCCTTATTATTAATAACAAAAATTACATATATTGGAAAAAAGTCTTCGAAAGAAAAAATAATTCAATATTTAAATTAAATCCAAAATAAAAATTTTTTTAAATTTATTTAATTCTAATAAATTTTTAAAAATAATTATATCAACAATCTATTTACCAACACCAATAAATATTAATTATATATGTAATTTTGAATCAATTTTAGAAATTTTTTTAATAATTAAAATTATTTCTAGATTTATATTATCAATATATTATTGTCTTAATACTGATATTGCATTTTGATCAATTACAAATATTATAAAAAATATAAATTCAGGTTGATTATTTTGATTATTTCATATAAATAGTTCTTCATTTTATTCTATAGTTATATTTTTATTTTTTATTTTATAGTTTTATTTTATAGTTATATACATTCATATTAATCGTAATATAATTTATTATTCATATAAATTACCTAAAATATGAGGAATTGAAATTTTAATTCTTTTAATATCAATAGCACCAGCATTTATAAGTTATGTTTTACTTTGTGACAAATACTTTGACAAATATCATATTGAGGAACTACTATTTATTACAAATTACTAGTTATTACAAGTTTACTTTCCCAAATTAAATTTTATATATCACTATTTTATATAATAACAATTTAATAAATAATAAATTAAATCTATTTAATAAAATTTATTATTAAATATTTATTAATAATTTTATTTTTCATGATTAGATAAACAATTAATTGAATATCCTTTTACAAATATTAATATATTATTTACTATCACATACTTTTTATATTTTTTTATATCATTTTATTTAAGAAAATTATGAGAAATTTAATTTGAAAATCTTCAAATAAAATTATCTAAATTTAATTAATTTATAAAAATAAGTTAATGAACTTGAATAAGTATATATTTTGAAAATATAATATAGAAATAAAATTTTCTATTAACTTTTAATACTTATTTTATTTTCTAAAATTATATATTTATATTTATTATTGAATAATTTCTTTTATATAATATAAATATAATAAATAAATTATTACTAATATTAATATATCAGTCCAACACATATATATTAACTTATCATAACGAATTCGACGAACTCAAATAATTAAACAAATATGAAATAAATAAATAATAATAAATTTAGTAAAATTCCACGAATTCAAATAATTAAACAAATATGAAATAAATAAATAATAACAAATTTAATTGATCAATAATTAAATCCATAAAATGTTAATCTTAAAATTACTCTTATAATATAAAAATATAATATAAAATATAATATTTATATATTCAGATAAAAAAAAATTAATAAAAATATTCTTCTGTGATATTCAATATTAAAACTAGAAACTAATTCAGACTCACCTTTAATCAAATCAAAAGATTTAATTCAATTAATATTCTAATAAATATTATTAAATAAATGGATATAATAAAATTGCAAATTTAATTTTATTTTGATAATTAATAAATTCACTAAAAAAAATCATTCAATTAATATTATTAATCTAAAAACTAATCTAAAAAAAAAATAAATTAATTTCAAAAGAAATTATTGTTGAAACTAAACGTATTAAACCTAAAATAGCACAATTACAATTTGAAATTCATCCAACAAATAGTACTGGATACACATTTAATCCTAAAATTAATAATATAAATGAAATAAATAAATTCCATTATATAAATAATATTAAGCCAAGAATATAAAATTCATATAACTAATGATAAAAAGAATATTATTATTGGTCTATAAATATATAAATTAGAATAATTAAAAAAAATCATTCTTTTGATAGTAATTTTAATGCAATCTCTAAAAGGCTGAAATAAACCAAATAAAAAAACTTTATTAGGTCCTTTTAAATCTTGAATATGTTCTAAAATTTTTCGTTCTAACAGAGTTAAAAATGTTACACTAATTAAAATATTATTATAACTATTAAAATTAATAAATTAATTAAAATTTAAAATTCAAATTATTATTTATTAATTTAAATAAATTAATATAATTAAATTTTAAATTTAATGCACTTTATATGCTAAAATAATAAATTTATTAATTATTTATTTATAAATAATTTACAAATTAAAGTTCTTTCGTACAATTAATTTATTTTTATTGTAGATAGAATATATAAATAAATAGAATATAATATAGATAGAAACCAATTTGATCTACGTCGATTTGAACTCAAATCATGTAAAATTTTAAAAGTCGAACACTTAAAACTACTAAAACTTAAATTCCTATGTTTAACTTTTATCTTAATTCAAAATCGAGATCGCAATTATCTTTATCAATATGATCTATCAAAAGATATTATGCTGTTATCTCTAAGGTAATTCATTTTTTAATTATAAAATATAAATCAAAAATATCTTTTAATCAAATTTAATTTTTAAATAAAATTTATTGAATTTATAAATCCTTCCAATCAAATTTAATTAATTATTTATTTAAAAATAATTTAAATAAATAATCTAATCTATAGGATCTTATGATATAATTGATTGGAATTTTACTAAAAATTTAAATTTATTTTATAAATTAGAGTTATTATTTCATTAATTCGTTCATTCTTCAATTCTTCAATTAAGACAATTTATTATGTTATCTTTGTACAGTTAATATACTGCAGCTATTTAAATTTTACTTCATGAAACAGATCGACCTAAAATTAAATTCAATAGGACATGTTTTTTTTGATAAACAGATGAATAATATATTTACCGAATTCCTTTAAATTGTATAATTTAAATAATTTCAATTTAAAATTTACTTTTATTATTAATTTAATCATTATTTCTGTATTTTTATAATTTTAATATATAGTTTTGTATAATAAATAAAATTTTTAATTTAAATCTTTATTAAAACAAATTAAATTTTTAAATTTTTTAAATTAAAAAAATATATTATTTCCATAAATTAAAATTTAATTTATTAAAATTTTTATATCTAAATTAAATTATTTATTTCTAAAAAAACTAGATATTAATAAGTTTGAATGACATTTAATTTCTAAATTTATATTTATAATTTTAATATTACAAAAAAAATTTTATAAATTTAGCTCTCTTATTTTTGAGATATTTCAAATTCTTAAATAAATTTTAATCAATTCTGATACTCAAGGTACAAAATTTATTCTTATATTTAATAATTTTCATTTACACTTTAATTATAAAAATAAAAATGAATTCAAAATTAATTAACTTTAATTAATTTAACTTTAATTTAATTTTTTTTAACTTTAATTTTTAAACTTTTAAAAATTATAATTTTAAACTTCAAAAGAAACTTTAATAAATTAATTTATAAAATTTAAAATTTTTTTTAATTTTTTTAATGTAAAAGAAATATTTTTTTTAAACTAAAATTTCAAATCTAAAAACACTTTCTAGTACTTTTACTACGTTACGACTTATTTTAACTTTAATGAAATAAACAGGCGATTTGTAAACTTTTTAAAACTATCTTTAATTAAAGTAATTAACTTAATTTACTTTTAAATCCTCTTTTATTTTTATATTAAAATAAGTAATCCAAAAATTAAATTTATTGAAACTCATTTATTATCTTGAATATATTACATTTTGATTTGAATTGTTATTATCTAAAATATTTCTAACTCAAACTTATTCAAATTAATTAAAAGAATAATACATAAATATAATATTTAATAAATTTAAATATTAGTTTCAAGTTTCTTATCGTGGATTATCGAATTAATAAACAAGTATCTCTAATTTAAATATAAAAAGTCGTCATATTATTTAATTTTAATGATTCATAATGATAACATTTAATTATATAATATTTAATTTATTTTTCTATAATAGAGTATCTAGTTTTTATTTAACTTTAAAATTTTAATTAATCTTAATTATAATTTAAATTTTTATATATAAATTTTACTAGAATAAATTAAATTATAAATCAAGTTTAACCGCTATTTAGCTATTGCTGGCACTAATATTTATCTTTATTAAAATTAATTTCCGAATTGAACTTTCATTTATTATTTCAGAATTATCTATTAATATTAATTTATACTTTTAATAATAATTTAAATTTTATAATTTATTAATATAATTAATAAATTTAAGAATTATAATATTTATTTTTAATATTATTCTTTTAAACTTTATAAATTCATATATATTTATATATACATAAATAAATTAAAAATTAATTATTTCAAATTTAATTTTCAATTTTTTACAAACAAATAAACATATTATTCATATTTTTTAATACTTTATAATATATATTCGTATAAATTCTTAATTCTCTTTTTTTTTACATATGTGTATGTGTGTGTGTGTTAATAAATATATTTATTTAAATATAATTATATAATTTTATATATATATATATTATTTGCAATATTTCATTATACTTGAAACATTGCAATATTATACTTGCAATATTTCAAAACGAAATTATTGTTGATTTCGATAACACAAATTCAAGTCAATGTGTGTAAAGTGAATGAAAACTTCTGCGATTAACTGTACATATAAAGTTCTTATTAACAAATTCATAATGAAAAAATAAACAAATTTTACAAAGTGGATTATATTTACATTAAAAGAAGTACTTCGTTTGGATATATTAACTAAATTAATTTCAAAAAAATTAAAGATTGATCTTATTTTATGTGTTTATATATATATATATATAGATGTGTATGTATGTATATATGAAAGAATACAATATTAATAATACATGTGCATATATTGTATCCTTTTAGATAAATGAAAATTAAAGAGTGATAAAGATTTTTAATAATATAAATAATAATATAAATTCATGAAAAACTGGTCTGATAATATTAGTGTTATTTTTTCGATAAATAAATTCGATGATGATACCATATATTTGTTAATTAATTTTTTAGAACTAAATATATATCAAAATTATGATAATTAAAATAATTAAAATAATATTGTGAACAGATATGATACATTATTAATTTATAACAATGTGATTCATATATTGTAAATGTATATATATATACATATATATAATACTTATATAATAGAATTTTAGAAGATACATAAATATAAATCTCACATATAATTTTTCTCCATATTAATTTTCATAGTTTCGTTATTTTGAAGATTATACTTTTTAAAATTATACGATATAATTAGAAGAATTATAATAATGCATAAATATTTAAATTCATAATAATTTTGATGTTTAAATATATTGATAAACATTCGTAATAATAATAATCCATTTTAAATATATTTTGTTCCATAGCAAGATTTAATTGTCTATATTAGTAATTAAGAATAATATTATTTAACTATATTACGTGGAAATCGAAAGTGTGTAAATGTTCGACAATGTGGAATTTATAATCTCGTGATTTGTGTCACAAAAACAAATACAGTGAAGTATTTAAAGAATCTGGTGAAAAAAAAAATTCATCAACCGAAGCACATGTAAACTTATTACGGATACAATTGCTCAATTCTTTCCTGTAGAAGATAAAGTCGAGATAAAGGTCCAAGGTAATATCGCATGGATTTGTTACATTGTTAATAAATGCAACAATTTGCCAGCAACACTATTATTTCATAATTGGTACTTATTTATTTTTCTTCAATACACTTACTTCAAATGTTTTGTAAGCAGATATTATGCAATTATTATAATTAAATATATTCATTTAGCTCATACTAAACATTTTTATTTATTTGTTTCACCGCTTAATCAACAAAGGAAGTAATTGTAAAAAAAATATATTTAACTTTTTAATTTGAAATATAGAATTTTATAAATTCATATAGTCAGATTGAATGTCATTCAACGATTTATTTGTGGATTTGAATAAAATGATATAAAAGATTTATTTATTAATTTAATTTTTTTTAATTTGTCTATTAAAGAAGAAAACGTATTATATAATAAAATTTCTTATAATTTTTCGCAATAAATTGTTAAATAATAAATTTTTATAATAGTTTACAAAAATTATATATAAATAATGTATAAAAATACAAGATTATTATTTCATTGATACATTGCAATATTATAATGTAAATGTAGCACACTAGAACGCTTTACTGTCATTTTGTTCTACCTGAAATGGTTATAACTCAGTCATTATGGTAAATATAGTCATTGTGGAACATATAGGAATTTTTCATTATTTTGATATTTGGAATTTATCATCCAAGAATATTTTTACAAACATTGTATATATGTATATGTATATATTTAGATTTTTTCACTTAACTCAGATATTTTGTACATTATAATAATTATATATTCAAATAAATTATTTTTCTATTTTGATTTTATTTGGATTGTTTGTTTTATATTTTGATTTCATTTAAATTTTTTTCATTTTTTAAAATATTGAAAAAAATGCTATAAATAAGAAAATATATATATATATATATATATATATATATATATATATAAAAGAAATTGGTAAGAATTAATATTTCTGAAAAAAATTGCATAAAAAATTAAATTAAATTTTTTGATTTTTACATATTTATATTTAATATTCTATTCTTTAAAAACAAATATAAATTTTTTAAATTTAACCAAAAAATGTGTTTAAAAAAGATTTTTCATAAATAGTGTAAAATGTCTCAAGTTTTCACTTATCAGAAGATCGATAAATTTGTGGAAAGCATGAAAAACAAAATAGTTTATTTTCTAAAAATTTCATAATAAAACATGTTTGTTCGAATGCTTATATTAGCACATTGTATGAGCCATTATTTGAAATATATTTGATATTAAATCCAATGCTCATTTAGTTTCGAATATAAAATTTTAAAGCAAGATTTTTATTTTCTATATTTTCTACTCTCAATACTTATATTATTTTCATTTATATTAACAGAAACATACAATATAACAAATATCATAATTAAGATTTGTTGAAGTTAATAAATATTTCATTAATAATTTTTCTTCTTCAATTTCTAGATGTTATAAAATTTGAATAAAAATCTGTTATTTTCATATTTAATTATATTAGCTGTTTGTTCTTATTAATTTATTTTCATTAATAATTTTCGATATAGCATTTTTAATGTATGATTAAGTGAATTTATTCGACAACTTTTAAATTTCTATTTAAACAACATTTATTAAAATATATAAATTTCTATCATAATTCCTTTATATAAGAATATTTATTATAGATTATGTAAAATTAAATTATTTCAGAAAAGTTTAATATATATATCAAATTTTTCTTGACTGTATGTCTCTTACCTCTCTAAATATAGAACTTTAAAACAATAATTATAACAATATTTAATTTTACTGAAACTAATAAACTGATAAAGTTGGCATATAATATTGTATTTTCATATAAAATTAATAATATTTCATAAAAATCACTATATACGTTACTATTTTACGTAAAAAAAAATGAGAAACGAAAATATCAAGGGACGAGAAACAAAAGAGACTATTTTTCAACATGTCTTTCATTATTGAAAATATATCTTTGTAATTTGCTTTTCACTTTTTTTAACATTTTAAATATTATTTCTTCATATGTATTAATTATTCTTTAATTTTTCTAATCTCATTGTATTTCTAAAGTATTTATATTGAAAGCTATTTATATTGCACGTAATCTTATCTTAAAAAATTGTATGATCAAAAATCTGGAGAAATCACTGGCCATACTAGATTATTTTCAATTCAACAGAATTTATAACGGTAAAATATAAATATAACATACATATAAATTTTGAAATTTAATAAATCCATAAAAAAAATATGAGTAACATTTTGAACATGTAACATATTTCAATATAATAAATTAATATCAAGATATATAATAAAAAATATAAAATTTCATTTAAAAATTTAAAAATTTAAAAAAAATGTGAAAAAGAATTTCCGTTTTATAGAATAATTCAAAGTTATTCTATAATTAATACTTAACTTAATACCATTACAATATATTCCTATTAATATCATACAACTTATATCTGAAATTTTTATTATTTCTGATACTTTTTATAGAAATATAATATATTTTATTATTTTTATAGAAATATAATATAACGTAAATTAAATATACTTTTCATAAATATTTACATAATTTTTTATAAAGTTTTTTCATATCTTTCATGCATTATTATCTATTGTGTAAATAATGTTTTTTGTCAAATATATTAATGGAGAATATAATAATTAGGAATATAATAAGCGTAAATATATATAAATATAGTGCTGATATACAATATAATAACAATAATATAATAATAATATATAATACAATCGTTAAGTAGAAATGCATTTAAATATTTCTGATGTATTTATGTGTATCTAAATATTTTCAATTTTACAATTTATTGATTACAAATATTCATTTATTTAAAATATTACGTAATTTAAATCTTCAATTATATTATTAAATAATATTTTCAATTATAAATTTATATTATACTTTTGAATATTTATTTTGAATATTTCGTTTATTATTTGTTTTATCAATACGTTACGAAATAATATAAATCGATAATCTGGAATTATATCTGTTCGTATATCTTTTCACTTGATTTTTAATCCTTAATTCATTTCTGAAAAAACTCGGGATTTTCGTGTTTTGTGTAATTTTGAATTATTTCTTAAATACATGTATTTAATATTTTAATCTTATTCGAATGTTTAAAGATAATACATGATTTTTATTTACTGAAGAATATGTCATATAAAATAATATAAAAATAATATATAAAAAATGTTCATTTGCAATTTGAATTTATCATAAAAATTTGAATTTATCGAAAAAATGTATGAGATAATGTGATTTACGAAGTAAGTTACGATTATATTATAAGAAAAATTTCAGATGTAACAATTTTTATTATAATTTTATTCTTCTTTAGTATATTATTATTAGTTATATAACAGATTATAAATATTAATAAATTAAATGAGTACAACATTCACTAATTTAAAAATTTAATCTTTACTTCATAATACTATATAATCTTTATTTTTAATATTATAATAATTTATTATTAGACTATATTATTTTTAGACTATATTAAAATTAATTAAATTCAATACTTAAGATAGTTTCGGATCCATACTTTAAACAATTAATATACAATTTATTTAAGAATCATAGGTTTACAATTATTCATATATTTTATAGTGCGTTATTGCATTTTTGATGAGATCTTATAAATAAAAAATTACGTCTAATTCTTTTTTGTCATTAAATTAAATACATATAATATAATCTGGCATTTTCATCATAACATTCATTCAAATTAAATTTTGAATCTTTTTTATCGTTAAGGACAAAAACCAGGATTAATTATGAAGCAGTCAATATAGTTTGAATTTCGTTTTCAATAGCTTCAGTATTTTTAATAGTTTAATAATTTACGAACGAATACAATTCCTTCATATTTTCCAAACTCTTAATAACACTCGAAACTAAGATATAACAATTGCTAGTTCACAAGTCACACTTTCATGCCAAATATTTTGCAATAAAAGCAGTCGCAAGAATTCTGATACTTATGCGTTATAATGAAACCTCGCAAGTGTCCATTTTTGGAAACCGATACTGTCATTAGTTTTAATTTGCATTTTTGCCGAAGATATCTATTGGAGGAAGAATCAAAACTTCCGACAGTTTTCCAAAATCGTAATCTTAAAATAAATTTCAGATCAGATTGTTAGATAGAAATAAAACTCAGATTGAAATTAAAATTGAGATAGAGTTTAGATCAGATCGCAGTTAAATGTTACAAAAATCGCATTTAATCATTAATCATTATTAGAATGTGAGAAATCATAGAATTTATTCAGTTACTAACCGCAAAATAGAATAAATTTTAAGATCATATATAAATATATAATCTTATATAAATTTTATATAAGATTTAAATAAATTTTATAACAATAAATGATTAAAAAATATTCCCAATATTATAAAAATTTAAAATATCATCGATCTTCTTGATACGTAAATTCGTTAAGACCGCTCTATCGCATCGCATCGCATGTATAGAAGACCGCTGCCACTATTACGAAGTTCGGCGAAAATTGTATGTTTTCTATCGGTTGCATCAAATCTGATTTTTCGAGTAAAATATCGACGAATAATCCAGCTATTTTTTAACTTTTATTATTAATTATATAAATTATTGATCAATATTAAATTCATAATAATTTATTACGATAGAAAATTGACATATTTTTATTATTTTTATTGTTTTATTATATCTTTAACAATTTCTTAAGATAGTAAACGTAATAATCGATATATTTTTATAAAATAAAACTAAATTTACTAATTAATTTCTATGATATTAGTTTTCGATTTATTCAACTATAATTGTATTAAGATATTTTAAATATCATTTTACGTGGAAAACAATTATAGATTATTCATATGCAATAGATTGTTTTATAACTGTTATATAAATTAAAATTATATTAAAATATAAATAAATATTATATTAAAATAAATTAATATTATATTAAATAAATTATATTAAAATAAAAAATAAAAATAAAAAATATTGATTGAAATCTTAACTGTAGAACTAATATGTGCAATACGAATAATACCAATAACCTCAAACGATAAAACTATCGATCGAAGGAAAAAACATAAAAAATCAAAATATTAATTAATTTTGTTGTCACAATATTTAATAGGTTCTACTAATAAATTCCACGATAATGTAAGAATAAATGGAATGAAGTATTTACCACGTTTTATGTATTTACCACAATTGAGATATCATTTGCACCGGTAATATATCTTGTCACGATGATTTTCTACAAAAAAGAATCACATTATACGCTATATAGGTTTCATTACTTAGGACTTTCTGATTGGCTGAAACGATGCAAATTTAATTTTCTTAACTGCGCGAAACTTGAAACATTAAATAAGTTAATATTAATTTTAGTTTTCTGTACATTGAGATCTTATGAATGTCCGTTAATGAAAAATATAATAAGAAATAAAAATAAAAATTAATTACCAATAAAAATTAATCAAATTAGACAGAATTAAAAACGCAATGAAATAATAATATTTAAGAAACTAAATAAATATGTAAAAAGTATAATATAAAAAGAAAAGAAATACAAAAGCTCATTAAATTAGGAAAAACTAGAACTAGAACTTAGAAAAATTAAAGCATAGTAGCTTAGCTTCATTCATAGTTCTTATCTTTTCCAAGGAACAAAAAATTAATGAATGAATGAAATGAAAATTATTGAATCTCTTTTAATAAAATATTTTCACATATTCTTTTTAAGAGAATTCTGAAAAGAAAAATTTTGGAAAATGATGCCAATTATCAGATCTCATCACGAGAAGGTGACTACGCGCTACTATCGAGACTCATCTATAGCTAAAAATTAAGAAAATAAATTAACAAACTAAGAACATATAAATGAAGTACGAAACATTAAAATTAACGCTTAATATAGATGAATTAGAAAAATATGAAATATAAATAATTGATTATTGAGATAAATTATAATTAATGTTAAATAAATTATGAAAAAACAAAAAAAGAAATAGAAATTAAATAAATAAAATGAAATAATTATTTAAATTAGTGTATAATTGTTTTTACAATGATCTTTTACAATAATTAATCGTTCGCAATTAATCCCATGTTATCCAAATCCAACAATGAAACTTAAGTCTAGTTTAATTCATATTTTAATATTATTTAATACATATCTTGATATATAGTTGATATATATACTTGATATACACTTATAGTAAACTTTAAATCTATAACGCATAACAAAAATATTTTCGTTTAATTTAAAGTGAGAAAATAATAATAATAATTAATTTATAAGAAGAATTGCAGTGTTTAGTAAAAAGAGCTCAACACATGATCAATAAAAATGAAGAAGAAATTAAAAAAAATCCAACTTTCTATGAATCATTGCCATTCTCATATCACGAATTATATCGTTGGACTTATAAGAATTAGTAGACAAATAATTATTACCAGTCGTGATTAATCGAGAGTTACGTCAACAGCTTAATAGAAGAACTATTTATTCCAACGACACAGGAAAAAGTACAGAGTTGTAGATTCTAGTCCACTAGAGCCGGATTATAAAGATAAGTTCGACCTTAAGCAAGACCTTTGATTGAGTATTCGAAAATACTAATCACGGACCTAAACACGGACTCTTGACTGACCACCAGAAATAGAGCATCCATCCAACGATTCTTGTCATCGTTGCGTGACAGTGAATGATTGACAGTGAATTAAGAAAAGCTAGAAAAACTTAGTAATCATTATAAGAATAATTATAGAAATAAATACAAGAAAAAATAAGAAATAAACGTTTCGAATAACTACAGAAATGGAAATTAGAGATGAAAGTGGAAAACGAAAACTATAATAAAACTCTAGATACTCGAGATCTATTTTAAAGTAAAAAAAATGAGATTTTTATTTTACGTTAAGTAATAAAGTTAAATAAGTTAAATGATATATTTTTGTTCGCATTAATCTATATATTTATCTTATAGTTTAATTTATTTTTTATTTGAATTATTATAACATGAAATGATTATTTATATTAAAAGTAACACAATTGTTTTTATAATAGTTATTATTATTTTTTTTATAATGTAACAATTATTATTATAATGATCCTTACAAAAATCTTTTATATTTATCGTGTGAAATTTAAATGTAGTTTAATCCAGATCTCAAAAAATTTTACGAATCTTAAATCTACGATTCAAGTATTCGCGTTAAAATTCGCATTACACTAACATTTTATTTCGCACGAAAAAAGTTAAATAAAGTTAAAATTATACTTAAATATTAAGGAATAATATGAGGAGAGAAAGAAAAAAAAAATTCGAATAATCTTCATCACTATTACATCGACTTATTTAACTCATGAAACAGATGATATTCTCATTGACAAGCAAAGGATTACGATATGGTCTTATGCACGAATACACGATGTCGACAATTATAGGAAGGAGTTAGAAATTGTTCCAGGGCCATCGAAGCCAGATTATTAAGATCTCATCCTAACGACACGCAGAAAGGAACTGGAAATCATCTTAGAACTACCGAGATCGATTTACAAAAGACCGCATTCGATGTAAAAGTTCATAATAATTTTATTAAACTATAATATTAAATTTATATAATTATTTTTATAAAATTGTAATTTATATAATATAATTATATAATTTTATAAAAATCTGTGGCAATTCATATTTATGATAGATTTGTTTATCAGAATTTTAATATGCACTTCTAGAAATAATTGATGCATTTAAAACAAAAATCTTAGGATGGACCAGAAACTTAATATGCTTCACTAATACGTATTATTATTATTAATGAAATATTTGGTTTACGTGTATTTGAATCTAAAAGACAATTACGATATGACTGATGTATAATATACTCTAGCATATGTATCATTTTATATGCTACATATATGAATGAAATAATAAACATAAGTTATAAAAATTGGTTTAAATCAAGAGATTAGTTATAAACTGACAATTAATATTAATATTAATATTATAGGCAATAAAAACTCATAATTTTTATAATTCTTGGAATGCTGAATATAGAAATAAGTATTTCTAAAATAACAATAATATATAACAATATATATAAATAATTAAATAAACTAAACTAAAAAGCTTGTTTAATTGGTATATATAGTAACGTTCGTTTTAACATTCCGTTTTTATATCAATTTTAATGTTCATTGTTATTTCCGTTAATTCTAGAAATAAAATTTCAGGGAAATGCATATACTTATTTCCAAGTAAGTATATCGAAAGTATTGAACTAAATTTGATTCTTTAATTGATTCTTTATTTCATTCGTATACATTTCCTCTTTTTCGATTATATGTTAAAATTGTATTTGTCAGATATTCGATTTGAACTTCAAATGTTAAAATTAATACTATTTTAATTAATCGTATATAAAACATATTAATACAATATGGATTAATTTTATTGATATAATACATAATATTATGCTAAATCAAAGAAATAAAACCTTTTAAAATATATTATATTTGATAATTAGTATTTACCATTATTAAAATAGGAATATTTTACCAATTTGTATTATAAAATTGACAATTGTTTATATAGTAGAATTTTAGAATAT
The DNA here is from genome assembly GCF_029169275.1 of Apis cerana. Taxonomy (NCBI): domain Eukaryota; kingdom Metazoa; phylum Arthropoda; class Insecta; order Hymenoptera; family Apidae; genus Apis; species Apis cerana. Next base: position 2,236,218 of record NW_026893558.1, on the reverse strand, counting down.
ACAAATATAAATCCTTCATATAGTTTCTCTCATATTAATTTCTTCATAGTTTATATTTTGAAGATTATACTTTTTAAATTAGAGTACGATATAATTGAATACGAAGAACGGCAATAATGCAGAAACATTTAATCTATAATAATTGGTGTTTAAATATATTGATAAACATTCGTAATAATAATAATAATAATAATCCATTTTAAATATATCTTGTTCTAAAATAAGATTTAATTGTCTATATTAATGTTATTTAACTATATTACGTGGAAATCGACAATGTGGAATTTATAATGGTCTAATCTCGTGATTTGTCTTGTAAAAACAAATTCTATGACGCAGTGTTTAAAGAATCATGTGGATAAAGAAAATTCATCAATTCCGAAGCACACGTAACCTTATTACGGACACGATTGCCTTAATTTTTTTCTGTAGAAGATAAAATCGAGATAAAGGTCGAAAGATCCGTGGATTTGTTCAATTGTCATTAATAAATGCAAAAATTTGTAATGTAATGTCATCTCGTGTTTCATTAGAATCCATTGCATGCATTGAATCCATAGAATCCATAGAATGCATTGTATTTTCTTGTAAAAGTGGTGAAGAAAGTTTTGACTCTAGTGTTCTTAAATGTCGTGTAAGTTTTCATAAAATCATAAAATTAAAAATTAACCTCTATATATATTATTGGAATAAGTCAAATGTTAACATCTGACTTTTATGTAATAAATATATAAATATTTTTTGTTTTTTTATAAGGAAAAAATTCATCCAATATGCCTGTCTGACACTGCACACTGTCAGAATACACAGGCAGCCTTAAAATGTTATGCAGAAGCATGACTTTACAGCTATTCTATTCTATCATTTTTAAATGTAAGTAATGAAACGGAACAAGAAATTTGATTGGATTAGATATAGGAATACTTTTGGTCCTTCGGTAAAACATATATCTGAAAATATAATGGCAATAAAATACTAAGCTTGGATTAAATGTCCATCAGGTTAAAATATTCATTTTTCTTTTTTCATTAGAAAATTAAAACAAACAGAATCAAACATTGTTATTTTTGTTATTCTTCTATGATTATAATCTTTATAATTTAATATTTAATTACAAACATATTAATTATTTCCAATAGATATTCTGTGAATTTATATTTATGTACATTTTTATGCTTTTTATGTTTCATTTGTGCATTTTCCAAATAAGATACAAGAAGAAGAATTTAGTTGTGAATATTAATTTAGATGAAAATGATTTAAGTATATCAAAAGAACATTAATATCAATGTATCATGTAACAAGATGAACGAGATAAAATAGTAAGTATTGGTAAGAAGATTGATATGAAATATATGATAAAAAAAATGCTTTCCAATAAAGACTCTCCAATATTTTTAATTAATTTTATAGTTATTATTGAATTAGTTAAATTAATTATTTGACTTTATCAATGAACTTTATCAATTTGATTATCAGCAAATTTAATTTCAGGACATTTAATTTTAACATTATTAGGTATTTTTATTAGAAATTTTATTGCAATAATTCCAATTAATTTATTAATTCAAAATACATTATTAACTTTAGAAATTTTTATATCAATTATTCAATGATATGTATTTTCAATTTTCTTAATTTTATATTTTTCAGAATCAAATGAATTTTAATTAATAAATAATGAAGAAAAACTTTTCATTTAATGTAATCATAAATTGCCCATGACCAATTATTTTATCTTTTAGATTATTTGAATTAACAAGAACAATTTTTTTACTTATAATTTTAAATATAATTAATACCACTTTAATTATAATATTTTGATTTTGTGATGTTATTCGAGATAGAATATTTTATTATAAAGGATTACATACATTTTTTATTATTAATTTTTAAAAATTTAGAATAATTTTACTTATTTTAGAATTAATATATTTTGTATTTTTGTTTTTTTTTTTTTTTGACTTTTTTTCATACATCAATCTTTCCAAATATGAAATTGGAATTGATATATTATGACCAAAACCAAAAAATATTAAATTTTTTAATTCAATAGAAATTCCATTATTAAATTCATTTACTTTAATTTCTCCAGGTAAGATTTACAGTAACATTAAGTCATTATTATTTAATTATTAATAAATTAAAATATAGAAAATTTTATTTAACACAAACAATTTTATTAGGGATTTATTTTACTATTTTATAAACAATTGAATATTTAAATTCTTTTTTTTTTTTTTTTTTTTGCTTTAATGATAAAATTTATGATTCTATTTCTTTTTTATTCAATTTTTTTTATAGCTATTAGATTTCATGGTTTACATGTACTAATTGGATCATTTTTCTTTTAGTATCTCCATATCGACTGTTAAAAATTCATTTTTGAAATAAACATAATATAAATTTTGAATTAGCCATTTGATATTGACATTTTATTGATGTAATTTGATTATTTTTATTTATTTATATTTTGTTTATTTATTGATTTAAATTTAAAAATTAAATTTCAATTATTTATATATATATATATTGTATAAATAAATACGTTTAATTTTCAATTAAGAAAATTAATTAAATTTAATATAATTATATATATATATATCTTTTTGTTTTTATTAATCACTTTAATTTCATTAATCCTTTTAATAAATTTATTTCAATAAAAAAAGATTTTGAAAAAGATCTCCTTTTGAATGTGGATTTAGCCCTATTACAAAATCTAATTTATCCTTTTCACTTCCTTTTTTTTTTTTTTTAATAACAATAATATTCTTAATTTTTGATGTTGAAATTATTTTATTTTTACCTGTTATTTATTATTTAAAATCTTATAGAACATTAATTTCATATTTTTTAATTTTATTAATTTTATCATTTGAGGGAATAAACAATTATTTAAATTGAATATTTTAATTAAGATTATAATAATTACAATAACTAAAATAATATAAGGATTTAATTAATTGAATCAATCTTTAAGTCGAAATTAAATGTAAATTATTACTTCTTATATATTGTTATAATAAATAAATTTTAATAAATTTTAAATTAATTAAAGCTAATTATTTAGCAATTTATTGTTAATAAATTATTTAGATATTATATTATTCTAACTAAATTATATATTATTATCTATTTAAAAAATTTAAAAATTTTCATTAATATTTTCATTAATATTACACTCTATATATAAGCTATTTAAATAAATAATTTAATTAATTAATTAATAAAATTAATTATGTTAATTAAAAAATAAATTACATAAATTATACTAGTTAAAAATACATTAATTTTAATATAATATTAGTAATTTTAAAACTATATAAATTTAATGTTAAAAATAAAAATTTACTTGATAATATTTTAATAATTGATTTTTCAATGAATACTTTATAATTAAATATTGATAAAATTAATTTTTTTTATAAATTCTTTTATAAATTATATTTATAAATATAAATAATATTTGCAATAAACCAATTATTACTTAATAAAACAAATTTATAAAAATTATGTCCTATAGTTATTCTTATAATTATTATTTTAAATATTATTAATTCATAAATTCATAATAAATTAATCTTAAAATTATTATTATTATAGAAATTTCCATAATTTCATCTTCTTTTTTAAATACAACATTAATTATTAAATATTTATTTGTTATTACTAAAATTATTCAAAAAGGACACGAAACAGTTAAAATTGTTCCAATAATTAAATTTACTGTTGAAAAATAATATATTTTTCTAGAGAAAAACATTCAATAATTAAATCTTTAGAATAATAACCAACTAAAAATATAATCTTAAAATTGAACAAATAATAATTATCCTTTTTAATGGATAAGCATAATATATTTGAAGCATAATATAATTGAATATCTTGATTTCAATTTATAAAATGTATATATCTTCCAACACATTAATAAATAAATATTAATGACTTAAATTTTGCATGAATAAATAAATAAAATAAATAAAAATACTAATTCAGTAAATCCTAGATAATATTCTTATTATAAAACCTAATTGTCTTAATGTTGAATAAGCAACAATTTTTTTTTAAATCTAATTCAAAATTTGCTGAAATTCAGCAAGTAATATTGTTAATTTTGAAATTAATAAAATAATATTTTTATATTTACGCTCTAATAAATCTACATAACGAATTGATAAATAAATTCCAGCTGTTATCAATATTGAAGAATGAATTAAAAATGAAACAGATGTTGGATCTTTCATTGCCATTGATAATCAAATTGAAAAAGGAATTTGAGCTCTTTTAGTGAAAGCTATTAACAATAAAAATCATTATAAATTTATTTATTTTATAAAGAGATAAATTTCATCTTCCATAATAAATTATTAAACATATAATTAATAATTAATAATAATCCAATATCACGTTTTAAAATAAACTATATGTAATAGTTAAAGTTACCTGAAGTAAATGATTTTATTTTTATGTGATAAATTACTAAAAATAAAAAATTAATTCTAACTTATCTCAACCTAAAATAATTGATAATATATTTGGTCTTGAAATTAATATATATATATAGAAATTAAAAATAAAATTATTAAATATAAAAACCGATTTATTTTTAATTCTCTTAAATTTATATATCTAATTCAATAAATAAATAATTATAGAAAAATCCTTACTAAAATGAGTATTAATGATTTATAATCAATTATTATTAAAAATTAAATTTTATAGAATTAAATGTATAAATATTTTATTTAAAATAACAATTTTACTTAAATATAAAAATCTTAATAATATAATAAATAATCTAAATTTAAATAACAAAATTCCAATTAATTATATTTTTATGATAATTTAAAATAAATTTATATTTATATAATTTCACAAATCAATATTTTTATTAAACTATTTAAATAAATATTAAATAAAATATAATTTTGAAAACATTAAATTTAATGGAATTCAATTATTAAAATAGTGTATTATTAAAATAAAATATTCAACCAATAAATAAAATTATTAATTTTAAATCTTATATAAGTTTTTCCATGATTAGTTAATATAAATAAATAAATCTAAATAAACGATATATTTTTAAAATAATAATTATAAATTTTAATCATGATACTAAACCATAAGTATTAATATAATTTCACTTACTAAATTTAATGAAACAGGTGATCCTATATTATATAGATTATATAGATAAATATAGATGAACATATTACAAATCAAAATAAAAATATTGTAGATATAAAGTTAATTATATCTTTATTAACAAATATTAAACGTCTAGTTTGTTTATAAATTATATTTACTAAGAAAAAATAATCCTGAAAATTTAAGACCACGAGAAATTATTATTAAATAACCACCATTTATTCTTATTTTAAAAAGTTAATATTCTTATAATTATTAATCCTATATATACAATTGATGAAATTGCAATAATAGATTTTATATCATACTGAGATAAACATATTAATCTTAAAATTAAAATTCCAAATGAATTAATTACAATTAAAATTTTTTGTATAAAAATAAATTGATTCTTAAAAATTTTTATTAATCATAATATTCCATATCCTCCTAATTTCAATATAATTGAAGCTAAAATTATTGATTCATAATAACCATCATGCTTCAACATGAGTCTTTAATAATCAACCATGAAGTAAATAAATTGGAATTTTAACTGAAAATGATATTAATAAATACATAAATAATATTAAATTTAAATTTAAATTTAATTTTTCAATTAATATTAAATTTAATCTACAATTAATTTAATCTACAATTCAATAAATATATAATAAATAATATATAATATAATTAATGAAAAAATTATTGTATAAAATATTAATTAAATTTGATAATTAAGGATTTTCTTAATCATCATCATTTGTAATTAAATAAAAAATCAATAAAATAAATCTAATTCATAAAATAAATAAAATACCAATAAGTTTATTGATATAAAAACTAATAATAATGAAATTATTAATAATAAATTTATAAACAAACAATTTATTCTATTATTATTTAATTATAAAAAATTAATCAAAAAACTCATTAATATTATTAAATAATAAGAAATATTATTGAAACTAAAATTACAGAAAATAAAAATTCATTCAATTCAATTAAAGTAAGTAAATTTATTAAGTAAATTTATTAAATATAAATTTATTAATATTATAATTAAATATAAATTATTTTAATAAATAATATAAATAAATATACAAATATTAATAAAATTATAATAATCCTAAGTTAATAGATTAAATCTAATATTCTTAATTTTCGATGACATAATTCATAATTTATTCTTGCTAATAATGATATACCCAAAACTAATTCACAAACAGAAAATATTAAAATTAAAAATAATCATGTATTATATTCATTATCAATAATATAAAATAAAACTATAATAACGAAAAATTCTGTTAAAATTAAAAATCTTAGAAAATTTAGATTATAGTATAATGTAAATATAAAAATAATAAAAATTATTAAAAATATTAATTTAATAAATTTTAATTATTATTTAGCTAAATGGTTTAATTCCAACTTTATTCGATAATAGATTTGAAGCGATTGTCATAGAATAACTAGGGAAAATTTAGTGTAAATGACAATGTTTTCTGGTTGCAATTATAACGAAATATATATATGTCTATTATCTTCAGTAATTCACCTATTTTAAGATTACCGAATTCTAAGGATTCCAAAATTTCTTCATACGAGCATGAAACCCATTGTCGAGAGAACTCATTACATTCAATTTTGGCTGGTTATTCTACATTATGATCGTATAACGAATAGGAAATTTTGAAATTTTTAGAATTAGGTAATGTTAAAACCACTTTATCTCTGGATATAATAATAATATAATACATAAATCATATATATGTACTATAGCTATTTTATTATATTAGAGCTACATTATAGCTATATAGCTATCCATACATAAATCGTATAAGTACATATATAAATTCATACACACAAGAAATAATATATATACAGATTATATACAGAAACTACATATATAAGATAAAAGAAAACGTATTTTCATTCGTTACTTTACATCTCTGGATTTACGTATTATATTTAGATAAAAGAAAAAATTTCATAATTAAAACCGTTGTATCTCGAAAATATATCGCATATACAACGTAATATAAATATAGTAAGTAAACGATACAGCGCTATACAAACGCACAAAAATATATACACACATACGTTCGTTTAAGATATACATACACATACATCATTCGAATAATATATATATAATAGACATATAAAAACGATATCTTGAAAAAAGTTTTAAAAGTTCTTATGTACAAGAGTGGTGGTGTTAAGAAACACACATATATGGACAGATAAAATGGTATATATATAAACACACGCAATTAAAACGATATATATGTACAAATATAATAGGAACATAACATAGTATAACACGATATAAATATAGTAGGTATATAATAATAACGATTTACACACACATGTAAAAATCATATATATATGTACAAACACACACAGAAACGATATATACCTAAACTAAAAGAAATGTATCTTCCTTCATACTCCGAAAATATGAAATATATATAATAAATATATTGTAACATAAATATAGCGGATATTTAATAATAGCGATATACATTCGAACAATAATCACATACGTATATATACATATTTATACACAAAGCATACAGAAAAGATGTATATACATACAAATAAGAAGAAGAACACTTTCATTAAATCATCGTTAAGTATTCAAGTTTAAATACATATATTCCGATATATTTCAAAGATATATATATATATCTAATAACATAATAAATATAACATAACGCAATATAAATATAGTACATACGCATAATAATAGCAATGCACAAATATACGAAAGAACCATACATATATTGAATAAATATGTAATAAATATAAAAACGATACAATACATATATAACGAAAGAGATTACCGAATTCTAAAGAAATTCAAAAATTTCTTCATCTTTATACGATCATAACGTTCGACATTCCTTATCGTGAGAATCCTTTACCCAATTTTGACTGTCTACTCCTCTACAAACAGTTCATACATTACGATCATATAAAGAAGAAAAAATTTTAAAATTTTATGAATAGTGTATTATTAAAACGATTATATCTCTGAAGATAAAGGAGACAAATATAGTTCTCTTCGTTCTTTACAAGCGGGAAACGTTGATCTTTATGCTCAATTTTAGCTGGTTACTCTACAACAAGCGATTCGTACGCTATGGTACATTATCATGCTTTTAACATTTCATTTGTGCATTTTCAAAATAAGATACAAGATTGTCAGAAGAATTTAGTTGTGAATATTAATTTAGATGAAAATTATTTAAACGTATCAAAAGAACATTAATGTATCACGTAACAAGATGAACAAGATAAAATAGTATAAGCATTGGAATAAGAAGATTGGAGAAGATGAAATATTTTTATGAAATATTCATTTTACTTAAATAAAATTTTAGATTTCGATAATCTAACTACGGATGATGCAGATACACAAGTTTTCGAAATGATACTTTAACAGTTGCAAGTTTAGATAGAAATAGATTATATTTGGATTCAACGACTCAACACAATTTGGAATCTACAATTTTACTACACAGTAAAATGAAAATTTTGAAGTTAGATGTTATCGTTTCTTATTAGAGGATAATATGATATCTATCTAATATATTTTTATATATTTAACATATATTCTATGGTAGGCAATGATAAAGATTGGCATGATGAAATTAGAAGTTTGAAAATGATATAATAAGCGATACGTAATTGAACGAATGAGTCATAAAAAAAAATTGAAGATAAATTTATGAGTAAAAATAAGTATAAATTTAATATCTTCGTTAACGGTATTCTTACGTATTCAGAAGCATTGAAAAAGAAAGAAAAAGAAGGAAATGCGATAATAGTAATTTGGAAAATAATTTGATAGATAAGAAGGAAAAAAGATGAAAAAGCTGGAAAAACTGATATATATATATACAAGCATGCATATATATATGTATACGTATATATATAAACAGGTAATATACAGTAAAACTATCATATTTCATGAATAATATAAATTATTGAATTATCTAAAAATTATATTACGCTCTTAGACTACTGATATTACTACCGTTAGTTTGATTATTCGAGGTTTTATTTGTAATTTAATATATAGGCATGCAAATTTTTTTATAGTATCTTGTAAAAAAATTGAATTATTATGAAAGATTTGATTTCGATGAAAACTCATATATAGCAATATATTAAAGTGTTATGTATAGAATAATTTATTTTTGGACAAAAAATTTTTTTGAGTATGTGAAATCAACTTTCATTTTTTCATATTTTGGATACAATTTTTGGTGAAAATATACTTCTTTTATCTCCGATGATAGATTTAGAATTAAATATCTTGTAATTTAAAATTTTATTTTATCTTGAAACATTACGTAATGAAATTATATATAAAGAAAAATAATGTTGAAATTTGAAAAATTAATTTCACTGCTTTGAAATGATGTTCCATAATAAAAAAAAAATGGTTTCATATTATTATACTCGCAATATTTCATATAAAACAAAATATATAGATAAATATAGATGAACATATTACAAATCAAAATAAAAATATTGTAGATATAAAGTTAATTATATCTTTATTAACAAATATTAAACGTCTAGTAAATATAATTATAAATTATATTTACTAAAAAAATAATCCTGAAAATTTAAGACCACGAGAAATTATTATTAAATAACCACCATTTATTCTTATTTTAAAAAAGTTAATATTCTTATAATTATTAATCCTATATATACAATTGATGAAATTGCAATAATAGATTTTATATCATACTGAGATAAACATATTAATCTTAAAATTAAAATTCCAAATGAATTAATTACAATTAAAATTTTTGTATAAAAATAAATTGATTCTTAAAAATTTTTATTAATCATAATATTCCATATCCTCCTAATTTCAATATAATTGAAGAATTGAAAATTATTGATTCATAATAACCATCATGCTTCAACATGAGTCTTTAATAATCAACCATGAAGTAAATAAATTGGAATTTTAACTAAAAATGATATTAATAAATACATAAATAATATTAAATTTAAATTTAAATTTAATTTTTCAATTACTATTAAATTTAATCTACAATTAATTTAATCTACAATTCAATAAATATAATAAATAATATATAACATAATTAATGAAAAAATTATTGTATAAAATATTAATTAAATTTGATAATTAAGGATTTTCACATCTTCATTTGGGAATTAAATAAAAAATTAATAAAATAAATCTAATTCATAAAATAAATAAAATACCAATAAGTTTATTGATATAAAAACTAATAATAATGAAATTATTAATAATAAATTTATAAACAAACAATTTATTCTATTATTATTTAATTATAAAAAAATTAATCAAAAACTCATAAAGTTAATATTATTAAAAAGTAAGAAATATTATTGAAACTAAAATTACAAAAAATAAAAATTCATTCAATTCAATTAAAATTAAGTAAATTTATTAATAATATTATAATTAAATTTAAATTATTTTTTTAATAAATAATATAAATAAATATACAAATATTAATAAAATTATAATAATTCCAAGTTAATAAATTAAATTTAATATTCGTAATTTTCGATGACATAATTCATAATTTAGTTTTGCGGATAATGATATACCCAAAACTAATTCATAAACAGAAAATATTAAAAAATTAAAAATAATCATGTATTAATTTCATTATCAATAAAACATAAAATAAAACTATAATAACCAAAAATTCTGTAAAAATTAAAAATCTTAGAAAATTTAGATTATAGTATAATGTAAATATAAAAATAATAAAATTATTAAAAATATTAATTTAATAAATTTTAATTATTATTTAGCTAAATAGTTTAATTTGAAACATTAATTTTATAAATTAAAAATATATAAAATAATATTTTAGCTAAATTTATTTAAAATTTCAAAAAATTTAAATTATTAAAAATCGATAATTACCAAAAATTACCATTTTTAATTAAACTATTTTTTGAGGAATAAATATTTATTATATATATATGTAATTAAAATTATAATTTATAAAAAAAGTATTATAACAACAATTTTAATTTTATCTAAAATTTTATCATCAACTATAATTTTAACAATCTCGATAAATATATTATATTTATAATAATCCATCAATTTTATTAATTTATTTAATTGTATATTCAATTTATATTTCTATTATATTATTTTTAACTTGGCTAATAAGTTCATTATTAATTATAATAACATTAATTGTTTTTTTAAGAGGAATATTAGTAATATTTTCATATTTTATTTCTTTAATAAATGAACTTTTAAAATTTAAAATTAAATTAATTTTACAAATTTTATTTTTAATAATATTATCGTTTAAATTAATATAAAAATTATAATAATAAATAATGAAATATATTTTAATCTAATTAAAAATATTGATTTAACTTATTTATATACAGAAATAAATATTACATTATTTATTATTATAATTTTTATATTAATTTTCGCCTTATTATTAATAACAAAAATTACATATATTGGAAAAAACTCTTCGAAAGAAAAAATAAGTCAATATTTAAATTAAATCCAAAATAAAAATTTTTTTAAATTTATTTAATTCTAATAAATTTTTAAAAATAATTATATCAACAATCTATTTACCAACACTAATAAATATTAATTATATATGTAATTTTGAATCAATTTTAGAAATTTTTTTAATAATTAAAATTATTTCTAGATTTATATTATCAATATATTATTGTCTTAATACTGATATTGCATTTTGATCAATTACAAATATTATAAAAAATATAAATTCAGGTTAATTATTTTGATTATTTCATATAAATAGTTCTTCATTTTATTCTATAGTTATATTTTTATTTTTTTATTTTATAGTTTTATTTTATAGTTATATACATTCATATTAATCATAATATAATTTATTATTCATATAAATTACCTAAAATATGAGGAATTGAAATTTTAATTCTTTTAATATCAATAGCATTTATTGGTTATGTTTTACTTTGTGGACAAATATCATATTGAGGAACTACTATTTATTACAAATTACTAGTTATTACAAGTTTACTTATCTAGCAATTCCATATATTAGCGATAAATTATTATGAATTTGAGGTGGATTTTCAATTATTAATACCACTTTAAATCGATTTTTTCATTTTATTTTATTTATTTTATTATATTTTACATTTTGTTTTACCATTAGTAATTTTATTTATATTTATTTTATATTTATTTGCACTTCATTTAACTGATTCATCAAATCCATTAGATTTAAATTACAACAATTATAAAATTTCATTTCATCCATATTTTTCAATTAAAGATCTATTAAGATTCTATATTATTTTATTTATCTTTATATTTATTAATCTTTAATTTTCATACCATTTAGGAGATAATTTTAAAATTGCAAATCCAATAAATATTCCAACATATTAAACCTGAATAATACTTTTTATTTGCACATTCAATTTTACATGCAATTCCTAATAAACTTGATAGAGTAATTGGATTAGTAATATCAATTTAAATTTTATATATCACTATTTTATATAATATCAATTTAATAAATAATAAATTAAATCTATTTAATAAAATTTATTATTAAATATTTATTAATAATTTTATTTTTCATGATTAAATAAACAATTAATTGAATATCCTTTTACAAATATTAATATATTATTTACTATCACATACTTTTTATATTTTTTATATCATTTTATTTAAGAAAATTATGAGAAAATTTAATTTGAAAATCTTCAAATAAAATTATCTAAATTTAATTAATTTATAAAAATAAGTTAATGAACTTGAATAAGTATATATTTTGAAAATATAATATAGAAATAAAATTTTCTATTAACTTTTAATACTTATTTTATTTTCTAAAATTATATATTTATATTTATTATTGAATAATTTCTTTTATATAATATAAATATAATAAATAAATTATTACTAATATTAATATATCAGTCCAACACATATATATTAACTTATCATAACGAATTCGACGAACTTAAATAATTAAACAAATATGAAATAAATAAATAATAATAAATTTAGTAAAATTCCACGAATTCAAATAATTAAACAAATATGAAATAAATAAATAATAACAAATTTAATTGATCAATAATTGAATCCATAAAATGTTAATCTTAAAATTACTCTTATAATATAAAAATATAATATAAAATATAATATTTATATATTCAGATAAAAAAAATTAATAAAAATATTCTTCTATGATATTCAATATTAAAACTAGAAACTAATTCAGACTCACCTTTAATCAAATCAAAAGATTTAATTCAATTAATATTCTAGTAAATATTATTAAATGTAATGGATATAATAAAATTGCAAATTTAATTTTATTTTGATAATTAATAAATTCACTAAAAGAAAATCGTTCAATTAATATTATTAATCTAAAAACTAATCTAAAAAAATAAATTAATTTCAAAAAAATTATTGTTGAAACTAAACGTATTAAACCTAAAATTAACACAATTACAATTTGAAATTTATCCAACAAATAATACTGGATATACATTTAATCCTAAAATTAATAATATAAATGAAATACTAAATTCCATTATATAAATAATATTAACTCAAGAATATAAAACTCATATAACTAATGATAAAAAAAAATATTATTGGCCTATAAATATATAAATTAGAATAATTAAAAAAAATCATTCTTTTGATAGTAATTTTAATGCAATCTCTAAAAGGCTGAAATAAACCAAATAAAAAGCTTTATTAGGTCCTTTTAGATCTTGAATATATTCTAAAATTTTTCGTTCTAACAGAGTTAAAAATGTTACACTAATTAAAATATTATTATAACTATTAAAATTAATAAATTAATTAAAATTCAAAATTCAAATTATTATTTATTAATTTAAATAAATTAATATAATTAAATTTTAAATTTAATGCACTTTATATGCTAAAATAATAAATTTATTAATTATTTATTTATAAATAATTTACAAATTAAAGTTCTTTTGTACAATTAATTTACTTTTTATTGTAGATAGAATATATAGAGGGATAGAATATAATATAGATAGAAATCAATTTGATTTATATCGATTTGAACTCAAATCATGTAAAATTTTAAAAATCGAACAGACTTAAAAACTTAAATTCTTACGTTTAATTTTTATCTTAATTCAAAATCATCTTTATCAATATGATCTATCAAAAGATATTACGTTGATATACCTAAAGTAATTTATTTTTTTAATTATAAAATATAAATCAAAGATATTTTTAATCAAATTTAATTTTTAAATAATGTTTATTAAATTTATCAATCCTCCCAATCAAATTATTATTAATTATTTATTTAAAAATAATTTAAATAAATAATTAAATTAAATAAAATTCTATAGGATTTTATCATCCTATAATTAAATTTTGAAATTTTTACTAAAAATTTAAATTCATTTTATAATTTAGAGACAGTTATTATTTCATTAATTCGTTCATTCGTTCTTCATTAATTCTTCAATTAAAAGACAATTTATTATGCTATCTTTGTATATACCAGTCAATATACTGCAGCTATTTAAATTTTACTTCATGAAACAGATCGACCTAAAATTAAATTCATCAGGACATGTTTTTTTGATAAACAGGTGAATAATATATTTACCGAATTCCTTTAAATTGTATAATTTAAATAATTTCAATTTAAAATTTACTTCTATTATTAATCATTATTTCTATATTTTTATAATTTTAATATATATTTTTATATAATAAATAAAATTTTTAACTTAAATCTTTATTAAAACAAATTAAATTATTAAATTTTTTAAATTAAAAATTTTAAAAAATATATTATTTCCATAATATTAAAATTAAATAAATTAAATTTTTATTTAAAATTTATGGTTTATCTTATAAATATTTAATAAAAAAATTAATAAAATAAATTAATATTTAATTTTAAAATTAAAACTTTTATATCTAAATTAAATTTATTTCTAAAAAACTAGATATTAATAAGTTTGAATGACATTTAATTTCTAAATTTATATTTATAATTTTAATATTACAAAAAAAATTTTATAAATTTTAGCTCTCTTATTTTCGAAATATTTCAAATTCTTAAATAAATTTTAATCAATTCTGATACTCAAAGTACAAAATAAAATTTTATTCTTTATATTTAATATTTTCTTAATATTTAATAATTTTCATTTACATTATTTAATTATAAAAATAAAAATGAATTCAAAATAATTAATTTAATTTTAATTTAATTTTTTTTAACTTTAATTTTTAAACTTTTAAAAATTATAATTTTAAACTTCAAAAGAAAATTTAATAAATTAATTTATAAAATTTAAAAATTTTTTTAATTTTTTCAATGCAAAAGAAATATTTTTAAACTAAAATTTTAAATCTAAAAACACTTTCTAGTATTTTTACTACGTTACGATTTATTTTTACTTTAATGAAATAAACAGGCGATTTGTACACTTTTTAAAATTATCTTTAATTAAAGTAATTACTTTAATTTACTTTTAAATCCTCTTTTATATTTATATTTATATTAATATTAATATTTTATATTTATATTAAAATGAATAATCCAAAAATTAAATTTATTGAAACTCATTTATTATCTTGAATATACTACATTTTGATTTGAATTATTATTATCTAAAATATTTCTAACTCAAATTTATTCAAATTAATTAAAACAACAATACATAAATTTAATATTTAATAAATTTAAATATTAGTTTCAAGTATTTCTTATCGTGGATTATCGAATTAATAAACACGTATTTCTAATCTAGATATAAAAGCCGTCATATTATTTAATTTTAATGATTCATAATGATAATATATGATAATAATTTAACATATAATAACACGATAACATTTAATTATATAATATTTAATTTATTTTTCTATAATAGAGTATCTAGTTTTTTATTTAACTTTAAAATTTTAATTAATCTTAATTATAATTTAAATTTTTACATATAAATTTTACTAGAATAAATTAAATTATAAATCAAGTTTAACCGCTATTTAGCTATTGCTGGCACTAATATTTATCTTTATTAAAATTAATTTCCGAATTGAACTTTCATTTATTATTTCAGAATTATCTATTAATATTAATTTATACTTTTAATAATAATTTAAATTTTATAATTTATTAATATAATTAATAAATTTAAGAATTATAATATTTATTTTTATATTTATTATAATATATATTCGTATAAATTCTTAATTCTCTTTTTTATATATGTGTATGTGTGTGTGTGTTAATAAATATATTTATTTAAATATAATTATATAATCTTATATATATATTTTATTTGCAATATTTCATTATACTTGAAACATTGCAATATTATACTTGCAATATTTCAAAACGAAATTATTGTTGATTTCGATAACACAAATTCAAATCAATGTGTGTAAAGTGAATGAAAACTTCTGCGATTAACTGTACATATAAAGTTCTTATTAACAAATTCATAATGAAAAAATAAACAAATTTTACAATGTGGATTATATTTACATTAAAAGAAGTACTTCGTTTGGATATATTAACTAAATTAATTTCAAAAAAATTAAAGATTGATCTTATTTTATGTGTTTATATATATATATATATATATAGATGTGTATGTATGTATATATGAAAGAATACAATATTAATGTGTGCATATATTGTATCCTTTTAGAAAAATGAAAATTAAAGAGTGATAAAGATTTTTAACAATATAAATAGTTCATGAAAAACTGGTCTGATAATATTAGTGTTATTTTTTCGATAAATAAATTCGATGATGATACCATATATTTGTTAATTAATTTTTAGAACTAAATATATATAAAATTATAAAATTATGATAATTAAAATAATGAAAATAATATTGTGAACAGATGTGATACATTATTAATTTATAACAATGTGATTCATATATTGTAAATGTATATATATATATACATATATATAATACTTATATAATAGAATTTTAGAAGATACGTAAATATAAATCTCACATATAATTTCTCTCCATATTAATTTTCATAGTTTCGTTATTTTGAAGATTATACTTTTTAAAATTATACGATATAATTAGAAGAATTATAATAATGCAGAAATATTTAAATTCATAATAATTTTGATGTTTAAATATATTGATAAACATTCGTAATAATAATAATCCATTTTAAATATATTTTGTTCCATAGCAAGATTTAATTGTCTATATTAGTAATTAAGAATAATATTATTTAACTATATTACGTGGAAATCGAAAGTGTGTAAATGTTCGACAATGTGGAATTTATAATCTCGTGATTTGTGTCACAAAAACAAATACAGTGAAGTATTTAAAGAATCTGGTGAAAAAAAAAATTCATCAACCGAAGTACATGTAAACTTATTACGGATACAACTGCTCAATTCTTTCCTGTAGAAGATAAAGTCGAGATAAAGGTCCAAGGTAATATCGCATGGATTTGTTGCATTGTTAATAAATGCAACAATTTGCCAGCAACACTATTATTTCATAATAGGTACTTATTTATTTTTCTTCAATATACTTACTTCAAATGTTTTGTAAACAGATATTATGCAATTATTATAATTAAATATATTCATTTGGCTCATACTAAAGATTTTTATTTATTTGTTTCACCACTCAACAAAGGAAGTAATTGTAAAAAAAATATATTCAACTTTTTAATTTGAAATATAAAATTTTATAAATTTCATATAGTCAAATTGAATATCATTCAATGATTTATTTGTGGATTTGAATAAAATGATATAAAAGATTTATTTATTAATTTTTTTTTCTTAATTTGTCTATTAAAGAAAAAAATATATTATATAATAAAATTTCTTATAATTTTTCGCAATAAATTGATAAATAATAAATTTTTTATAATAGCTTACAAAAATTATATATAAATAATGTATAAAAAATACAAGATTATTATTTCATTGATACATTGCAATATTATAATGTAGCACACTAGAATGCTTTACTGTCATTTTGTTCTACCTGAAATAGTTATAACTCAGTCATTATGGTAAATATAGTCATTATGGAACATATAAGAATTTTTTCATTATTTTGATATTTGGAATTTATCGTCCAAGAATATTTTTTATAAACATTGTATATATGCATATGTATATATTTAAATTTTTTTCATTTAACTCAGATATTTTGTACATTATAATAATTATATATTAAAATAAATTATTTTTTCTATTTTGATCTTATTTAGATTGTTCGTTTTATATTTTGATTTTATTCAATTTTTTTCATTTTTATAAAATTTTGAAGAAAATGCTATAAATAAGTATATACATATACAAAAGAAATTGGTAAGATTTAATATTTCTGAAAAAAATTGCATAAAAGAAATTAAATAAAATTTTTTTGATCTTTTTACACATTTACATTTAATATTCTATTTTTTAATAAAAACAAATATAAATTTTTTAAATTTAACCAAAAAATGTGTTTAAGAAAGATTTTCTCATAAAGAGTGTAAAATGTCTCAAGCGTTTTCACTTATAAGAAGATCCATAAATTTGTGGAAAGCATGAAAAACAAAATAGTTTATTTTCTAAAAATTTCATAATAAAACATATTTGTTCGAATGTTTATACTAGCACATTGTATGAGCCACTATTTGAAATATATTTGATATTAAATCCAATGCTCATTTAGTTTCGAATATAAAATTTTAAAGCAAGATTTTTATTTTCTATATTTTCTACTCTCAATACTTATATTATTTTCATTTATATTAACAGAAACATACAATATAACAAATATCATAATTAAGATTTGTTGAAGTTAATAAATATTTCATTAATAATTTTTCTTCTTCAATTTGTAGATGTTATAAAATTTGAATAAAAATCTGTTATTTTTATATTTAATTATATTAGCTGTTTGTTCTTATTAATTTATTTTCATTAATAATTTTCGATATAGCATTTTTAACATATGATTAAGTGAATTTATTCGACAATTTTTAAATTTCTATTTAAACAACATTTATTAAAATATACAAATTTCTATCATAATTCCTTTATATAAGAATATTTATTATAGATTATGTAAAATTAAATTATTTTAGAAAGGTTTAATATATATATCAAATTTTTCTTGACTGTATATCTCTTACCTCTCTAAATATAGAACTTTAAAATAATAGTTATAACAATATTTAATTTTATTGAAACTAATAAACTGATAAAGTTGGCATATAATATTGTATTTTCATATAAAATTAATAATATTTCATAAAAATCACTATATACGTTACTATTTTATGTAAAAAAAAATGAGAAACAAAAATATCAAGGGACGAGAAACAAAAGAGACTATTTTTAACATGTCCTTCATTATTGAAAATATATCTTTGTAATTTTCTTTTCACTTTTTTTAACATTTTAAATATTATTTCTTCATATGTATTAATTATTCTTTAATTTTTCTAATCTCATTGTATTTCTAAAGTATTTATATTGAAAGCTATTTATATTGCATGTAATCTTATCTTAAAAAAATTGTATGATCAAAAATCTGGAGAAATCACTGGCCATACTAGATTATTTTCAATTCAACAGAATTTATAACGGTAAAATATAAATATAACATACATATAAATTTTGAAATTTAATAAATCCACAAAAAAAATATGAGTAACATTTTGAACATGTAACATGTTTCAATATAATAAATCAATATCAAGATATATAATAAAAATATAAAATTTCATTTAAAAATTTAAAAATTTAAAAAAAATGTGAAAAAAAATTTCCGTTTTATAGAATAATTCAAAGTTATTCTATAATTAATACTTAACTTAATACCATTACAATATATTCCTATTAATATCATACAACTTATATTTGAAATTTTTATTATTTCTGATACTTTTTTATAGAAATATAATATATTTTATTATTTTTTATAGAAATATAATATAACCTAAATTAAATATACTTTTCATAAATATTTATAATTTTTTATAAAGTTTTTCATATCTTTCATGCATTGTTTTCTATAGTGTAATAAATCTATTGTGTAAATAATGTTTTTTGTCAAATATATTAATGGAGAATATAATAATTAGGAATATAATAAGCGTAAATATATATAAATATAGTGCTGATATACAATATAATAACAATAATATAATAATAATATATAATACAATCGTTAAGTAGAAATGCATTTAAATGTTTCTGATGTATCTATGTGTATCTAAATATTTTTCAGTTTTACAATTTATTGATTACAAATATTCATTTATTTAAAATATTACGTAATTTAAATCTTCAATTATATTATTAAATAATATTTTCAATTATAAATTTATATAATACTTTTGAATATTTATTTTGAATATTTCGTTTATTATTTGCTTTATCAATACGTTACGAAATAATATAAATCGATAATCTGGATTTATATCTGTTCGTATATCTTTTCACTTGATTTTTAATCCTTAATTCATTTCTGAAAAAACTCGGGATTTTCATGTTTTGTGTAATTTTGAATTATTTCTTAAATACATGTATTTAATATTTTAATCTTATTCGAATGTTTAAAGATAATACATGATTTTTATTTACTGAAGAATATGTCATATAAAATAATATAAAAATAATATATAAAAAATGTTCATTTGCAATTTGAATTTATCATAAAAATTTGAATTTATCGAAAAAATGTATGAGATAATGTGATTTACGAAGTAAGTTACGATTATATTATAAGAAAAATTTCAGGTGTAACAATTTTTATTATAACTTCTTCTTTATTCATTCTAATTTATTATTAGTTATATAACAGATTATAAATATTAATAAATTAAATGAGTATAACATTCATTAATTTAAAAATTTAATCTTTATTTCATAATACTATATAATCTTTATTTTTTAATATTATAATAATTTATTATTAGACTATATTATTTTTAGATTATATTAAAATTAATTAAATTCAATACTTAATACGATAGTTTCGGATCTATACTTTAAACAATTAATATATAATTTATTTAAGAATCATAGGTTTACAATTATTCATATATTTTATAGTGCGTTATTGCATTTTTGATGAGATCTTATAAATAAAAATTACGTCTAATTCTTTTTTGTCATTAAATTAAATACATATAATATAATCTGGCATTTTCATCATAACATTCATTCAAATTAAATTTTGAATCTTTTTTATCGTTAAGGACGAAAACCAAGATTAATTATGAAGCAGTCAATATAGTTTGAATTTCGTTTTCAATAGCTTCAGTATTTTTAATAGTTTAATAATTTACGAACGAATACAATTCCTTCATATTTTCCAAACTCTTAATAACACTCGAAACTAAGATATAACAATTGCTAGTTCACAAGTCACACTTGCATGCCAAATATTTTGCAATAAAAGTCGCAAGAATTCTGATACTTATGCGTTATAATGAAACCTCGCAAGTGTCCATTTTTGGAAACCGATACTGTCATTAGTTTTAATTTGCATTTTTGCCGAAGATATCTATTGGAGGAAGAATCAAAACTTCTGACAGTTTTCCAAAATCTTAAAATAAATTTCAGATGAGATTGTTAGGTAGAACTGAAATAAAACTCAGATTGAAATTAAAATTGAGATAGAGTTTAGATCAGATCGCAGTTAAATGTTACAAAAATCGCATTTAATCAAAAATCAATCAGAAAATATTAGAATGTGAGAAATCATAGAATTTATTCAGTTACTAACTGCAAAATAGAATAAATTTTAAGATCATATATAAATATATAATCTTATATAAATTTTATATAAGATTTAAATAAATTTTATAACAATAAATGATTAAAAAATATTCTCAATATTATAAAAATTTAAAATATCATCGATCTTCTTGATACGTAAATTCGTTAAGACCGCTCTATCGCATCGCATCGCATGTATAGAAGATCGCTGCCACTATTACGAAGTTCGGCGAAAACGTACGTTTTCTACCGGTTGCATCAAATCTGATTTTTCGAGTAAAATATCGACGAATAATCCAGCTATTTTTTAACTTTTATTATTAATTATATAAATTATTGATCAATATTAAATTCATAATAATTTATTACGATAGAAAATTGACATATTTTTATTATTTTTATTGTTTTATCGTATCTTTAACATTTCTTAAGATAGTAAACGTAATAATCGATATATTTTTATAAAATAAAACTAAATTTACTAATTAATTTCTATGATATTAGTTTTCGATTTATTCAACTATAATTGTATTAAGATATTTTAAATATCATTTTACGTGGAAAACAATTATAGATTATTCATATGCAATAGATTGTTTTATAACTGTTATATAAATTAAAATTATATTAAAATAAAAAATAAATATTATATTAAAATAAATTAATATTATATTAAATAAATTATATTAAAATAAAGAATAAAAATAAAAAATATTGATTGAAATCTTAACTGTAGAACTAATATGTGCAATACGAATAATACCAATAACCTCAAACGATAAAACTATCGATCGAAGGAAAAAACATAAAAAAAATCGAAATATTAATTAATTTTGTTGTTACAATATTTAATAGGTTCTACTAATAAATTCCACGATAATGTAAGAATAAATAGAATGAAGTATTTACCGCGTAATTGAGACATCATTTGCACCGGTAATATATTTTGTCAAGATGATTTTCTAAAAAAAAGAATCATATCATGCGCTATAGGCTTCATTACTTAGGACTTTCTGATTGGCTGAAACGATGCAAATTTAATTTTCTTAACTGCGCGAAACTTGAAACATTATATAAGTTAATATTAATTTTAGTTTTCTGTACATTTAAATCCTATGAATGTCCGTTAATGGAAAAATATAATACGAATTAAAAATAAAAATTAACTACCAATAAAAATTAATCAAATTAGACAGAATTAAAAAGCAATGAAATAATAATATTTAAGAAACTAAATAAATATGTAAAAGTGTAATATAAAAAGAAAAGAAATACAAAAGCTCATTAAATTAGGAAAAACTAGAACTTAGAAAAATTAAAGCATAGTAGCTTAGCTTCATTCATAGTTCTTATCTTTTCCAAGGAACAAAAAAATTAATGAATGAATGAAATGAAAATTATCGAATCTCTTTTTAATAAAATATTTTTCACATATTCTTTTTAAGAGAATTCTGAAAAGAAAAATTTTGGAAAATGATGCCAATTATCAGATCTCATCACGAGAAGGTGACTACGCGCTACTATCGAGACTCATCTATAGCTAAAAAATTAAGAAAATAAATTAACAAACTAAGAACATATAAATGAAGTACGAAACATTAAAATTAACGCTTAATATAGATGAATTAGAAAAATATGAAATATAAATAATTGATTATTGAGATAAATTATAATTAATGTTAAATAAATTATGAAAAAACAAAAAAAGAAATAGAAATTAAATAAATAAAATGAAATAATTATTTAAATTAGTGTATAATTGTTTTTACAATGATCTTTTACAATAATTAATCGTTCGCAATTAATCCCATGTTATCCAAATCCAACAATGAAACTTAAGTCTAGTTTAATTCATATTTTAATATTATTTAATACATATCTTGATATATAGTTGATATATATACTTGATATACACTTATAGTAAATTTTAAATCTATAACGCATAACAAAAATATTTTCGTTTAATTTAAAGCGAGGAAATAATAATAATAATTAATTTATATGAAGAATTGCAATGTTTAGTAAAAAGAGCTCAACACATGATCAATAAAAATGAAGAAGAAATTAAAAAAAATCCAACTTTCTATGAATCATTGCCATTCTCATATCACGAATTATATCGTTGGACTTATAAGAATTAGTAGACAAATAATTATTACCAGTCGTGATTAATCGAAAGTTACGACAACAGCTTAATAGAAGAACTATTTATTCCAACGACACAGGAAAAAGTACAGAATTGTAGATTCTAGTCCACTAGAGCCGGATTATACAGATAAGTTCGACCTTAAGCAAGACCTTTGATTGAGTATTCGAAAATACTAATCACGGATCTAAACACGGACTCTTGACTGACCACCAGAAATAGAGCATCCATCCAACGATTCTTGTCATCGTTGCGTGACAACATATGATTGACAGTGAATTAAGAAAAGCTAGAAAAAACTTAGTAATCATTATAAGAATAATTATAGAAATAAATACAAGAAAAAATAAGAAATAAACGTTTCGAATAAGAATGAACAGAAATGGAAATTAGAGATGAAAGTGGAAAACGAAAACTATAATAAAACTCTAGATACTCGAGATCTATTTTAAAGTAAAAAAAATGAGATTTTTATTTTACGTTAAGTAATAAAGTTAAATAAGTTAAATAATATATTTTTGTTCGCATTAATCTATATATTTATCTTATAGTTTAATTTATTTTTTATTTGAATTATTATAACATGAAATGATTATTTAAATTAAAAGTAACACGATTATTTTTATAATAGCTATTATTATTTTTTTTATAATGTAACAATTATTATTATAATGATCCTTACAAAAATCTTTTATATTTATCGTTTGAAATTTAAATGTAGTTTAATCCAGATCTCAAAAATTTTACGAATCTTAAATCTACGATTCAAATATTCGCGTTAAAATTCGCATTACACTAACATTTTATTTCGCACGAAAGAAGTTAAATAAAATTAAAATTATACTTAAATATTAAGGAATAATATGAGGAGAGAAAGAATAAAAAAATTCGAATAATCTCCATCACTATTACATCGACTTATTTAACTCATCAAACAGATGATATTCTCATTGACAAGAAAAGGATTATGATATGGTCTTATGCACGAATACACAATGTCGACAATTATAGGAAGGAGTTAGAAGTTGTTCCAGGGCCATTGAAGCCAGATTATTAAGATCTCATCTTAACGACACGCAGAAAGGAACTGGAAATCATCTTAGAACCACCGAGATCGATTTACAAAAGACCGCATTCGATGTAAAAGTTCATAATAATTTTATTAAACTATAATATTAAATTTATATAATTATTTTTATAAAATTGTAATTTATATAATATAATTATATAATTTTATAAAAATCTGTGGCAATTCATATTTATGATAGATTTGTTTATCAGAATTTTAATATGCACTTCTAGAAATAATTGATACATTTAAAACAAAAATCTTAGAATGGACCAGAAACTTAATATGCTTCACTAATACGTATTATTATTATTAATGAAATATTTGGTTTACGTGTATTTGAATCTAAAGGACAATTACGATATGACTGATGTATAATATACTATAGCATATGTATCATTTTATATGCTACATATATGAATGAAATAATAAACATAAGTTATAAAAATTGATTTAAATCAAGAGATTAGTTATAAACTGACAATTAATATTAATATTAATATTATAGGCAATAAAAACTCATAATTTTTATAATTCTTGGAATGCTGAATATAGAAATAAGTATTTCAAAAATAACAATAATATATAACAATATATATAAATAATTAAATAAACTAAACTAAAAAAGCTTGTTTAATTGGTATATATAGTAATGTTCGTTTTAACATTCCGTTTTTATCAATTTTAATGTTCATTGTTATTTCCGTTAATTCTAGAAATAAAATTTCAGGGGAAATGCATATACTTATTTCCAAGTAAGTATATCGAAAGTATTGAACTAAATTTGATTCTTTAATTGATTCTTTATTTCATTCGTATACATTTCCTCTTTTTCGATTATATGTTAAAATTGTATTTGTCAGATATTCGATTTGAACTTCAAATGTTAAAGTTAATACTATTTTAATTAATCGTATATAAAACATATTAATACAATATGGATTAATTTTATTGATATAATACATAATATTATGAACAAGAAATTTTTAAAATATATTATATTTGATAATTAGTATTTACCATTATTAAAATATAATATTATCGAATATGCTATACTTCATAAAAAATAAATAAATAAAATTATAAATAACGTGCCGTCTTTTGTTAATATAAAATACTTTTGTTATATTACTATTTTTTTTATACTGAAATTAAAAGAATACTTATAAATATTATAAATTTTTATCAAAAGCTATGATATTTAAATTATTATAATTTAAAAAAAAATTGTATTACAATTTTTTATCTGAGTTCATTTTAAATATTTTTATTTTCTCATTATTAGATTTAATCCAATGATTTATTTTAAATCATTAAAAAGATCTTTTTTTTTCCTTTGAAAAATTTACAAAATTTTTTCCGGCATTTTATTATTAAAGAAAATCTGTTTTTTATAACTGTAAAAATTAATATACTATTTTCTGATAAAATCTTTATTTTATCTAACTTAAAAAAAGTTTTCTTATCGATTTTGTTGATTTTTGGATATTTCGAAATCATTTAAAAGTCAACATTTTAAATAACTTTTTTTTTCTCTGTCATTTAGTCTTATTTTTCGAAATATTTCCAAAACAAAAATTATTATTATTATGCATAAAATTTTTTTATATATTATTTTTTATACATTAACATTCACGTTACTTGTACAGTATACGGTCCATATTTATCTTCTTGTTAATATGAATATATATAGCAATATGGATTAACAAGATATAATAATGACTAAAAATTTACTTTCTGATTTATAATAGGCTTTAAATATCTTAAATCCAAAAATTATAAAATATAAAACAATCCTTAGACGTTCGAAATTACAATGATCAAATTACAATAATATCTTAATTTTCAAAAGCAAAAGATCATTAAAAAATATTAAAAATCAATTTTATTATTCTTTCCTCACTTTTACGATATGTTATAAAAATCAATATTGTAAGCAATTCTTTACTATGCATATAACTGCTGCTTAGTCATAATTTTTTAATCTTATTCTCTTCTTTTCATATTACCTCTAAAACAAATAAAACAATTGATACATACACGAAAATATTAGAAATTTTTTTTTTAAATTTTGACAATTTAAATTAGTAATAAATAAAGCAAGTGAAATAAAACCAATTTTTCTCTGCCATAATGCAGCTTACTCCGTTTCATTTCATTTAATGTAACTAAATTGCTTAAACTAAATTGCTTAAACTAAAAATTGTACATGACTTATTAAAGAATAAGATTCAATCAATTTTTCAATATCAATTTCCATGTTTGTTTTGATCTTTCAGAATCGAAAAGTGACATACAAATACATTAACATCTAATATTATATATTTTTTGATTTTCTAAACTTTTCTTAAATTTTTATATTTCTTTATCCTTTTCTCTTTTTTTCATTGTAGCGTTCAAGGAAAATTATTACAAAATGTGAACAAATATACAATATTTTAAAATCATTCATAATTGAGAAAAATTACAAAAATTTCTTCCAAATAATACAAATATTAATTATATCTAACACAATAATGATAAATATGATTTTACTAAATTTGTTTTATTATTTCCAAAGAAGAAAGAGAAAAATTCGATTTAAGTATTCTCATATATATATATATATATATATATATATATATATATATAATAAAAGCAACTATATATTTTTACTTTCATAATATTTATAAGGTAAATTATATATAAGAGAAAAGTGCTAATAAAAATAATTGAATAAAAATATATATTTCTGAATTTAAGATTATGTTTTTTTTTTCAAATGTATGTAACGATATGTTTTAAATTTCTCATAACTTATGGTAATGTAATTATTAATTGTCATATTATATATCTGATAAATTTAAGAAATATTTATTTTTCATGAACAACTTCAGTATTAGTATTTTATATGAATACAAGTTTATTTGTATTTTTTCCCCAAAAAATTGTATATTCTTATATACAGAATATATAAAAAGTACGTGTAATGAACGTGATGATTATAATCTGACTTTTTATATCTTTGGATCAATAAGAATTTGATAAATAAAAATGCGTGCGAAAATAATTTTGATAGTCATTTTCACGTACTGTTTATAAATCTTTACGAAAGATATAAAATAATGCTATAATGTATTTTATATTTATTATTTACATATTCCATAATGTACTATAAGTAATTATGAAATTATTTATATTATTACAATTTTTATAAAAATGAAAGAAAACTTATTTATATGTTTCGATACAAAAAAAATGGGGAAAAGAAATATGGAAAAAAAATTTTTTTTTTTTAAATGAAAAAGAAATATTCTTTGTTGTATTTTAGATTGTGATAAAATCAATATGTAATTTTAATCTTTACATTTAATATTCATTAAATTTTTTATTTTATTTTTCATAATTTATGATCAAATAATCACAAATATTAATAATTAAATTATTTAAATTTTTCTATCATCTCCATTCAATATCATATATAAATACATATATAACATAAAATTTTAATACAAATATTTTTTTGATGAATATTTTTATTATTGAATAAAATATTCTTCGAATTAATGAAAATAACACTGGTTTTGTATAATTTATAGACTATATTATACAATAGCAATAATTATATAAAAATTTTTGCATGATAAAAGAGATAAAAAAATCTACCAAGATCGTAACTATAGTAAAATTTTACTGTATTATCTTTTATCATGTTGCTAATGTAAAGAATCGAAAAAAAAAGTAATCTAACCGAAAATGGATCAATATGTATCAATAATTGAATTCAAATTATTTAATTATAGATATTTCTATTCTTCAATATAAATTCAATATATAAAAATAAAATTATATTTAATAATAAATATTAAATATAAAAATACTAAACCTAAAAATATTAAAATTATATTTTTAAGTTATATTTTCATATACACTAAAATATAATTTAAAAAAAATTTCGTTTTTAAATTTACATGAAAAAAAATTTGTTCCTTCGTTTTATTTCCTAATTTTCTTTTGTATCCTATTCTAGAAATAAGTAAGAATTTTTGTTTCATTCTTGAAAATTATAAAAATATGAATTAATTTAAATTAGTTATATTTTTTTATAATACTAATCATTTTTAAGATTATGATTCAATTATTATTATTTTTAAAAATTATATTATTTGAATTTTTTTAAAGTATTTTACAGGACAAATTGTATAAGATGAACAAGGTTATAAAAGAAATATATGAACTATGAAATACGACAAATATTGATATAAGATATGAGATACAATTACATATTGCACAATTACATTGCATAAATTTATATAATTATTATTACAATATTTTGTTTAACATTTCCTTCAAGTTACAAAATGAGATCACAATAATGTATGGAATTTTATAATATTATTGAATTGAGAAACTTCAGAGTGGATCTAGATATTTTTAATTTCTTCAAAATAATTGTAACATGCATATCAAACTAATCAAACTAATTTATTTTCTTATTGAAATTGATATTACCGATATCAATTTTTATCAATGTTTATTAAATATATTTATCATATATATTATTGATTTTATATTTATTATATATTTTAATGATTTTAATTCATATATTCGTATATTTTATAATTTTTTAATATAAAGCTAATATTCTTTCATATTATACAAATTAATAGCAAAGATATTGGGTGAGATTTAATTAATCAGAATTTTTAAGAATCTATATCATGTTTCAAGACAAAATCAAATATTTTCAAAGATTTATTAAATTTATTAGACTTGAAATAGCACAAAATCAATTTGTTTTTTAAATCGTAATATATTAAGCGATATCATAGTTCTTTTCATAAATTTTTTTCTTTTCATGTGATAATTCAAGATCAAAATTTATTGATTAGTTTTCTATAAATTCTCTTCTGAACAGTTTTCTACAATAATTCCATAGAATTTCTATTTAAACATCCAATAGCGTCAACGAGCAATATAACATGCGATATAAAAATATTGAAATAATTAAAATATTGTTTTTACCTATTATTTTTAAAAATAAAATTTTGTATTTTATTTACAAAAAAATGAAATTTTAATCTTTTTCAGTTAAGGATGAACTTATTATAAAAGAAATTGCCATTTTATGTAAAATGTCATGATAAAATAAAAATTTAAACTAAAAATTTTTTTAGTATGAGATACAATGCCTTTTTTTGTGAAGAAATGTTATAATCAAATATTATAAAATAAATAAAAAGATTAGACGTATGAATGATAAGCAAATATCATATTTATGTATTATATATTATGTATCATATTTATATTATTATCGTGATGATTTGATGTATGTAGGAATACATAAAAGATAATTGAAAATTATATCTAGAATTGTCTAACAAGTATAATTTTTTTTTCTTCTTTTTTTTTGCGTATTTTAAGTATCTGATTATTTCCTTTCTCTTATTGATGACGATTATATTGATAAATATGATAATATAACGAAAATAAAATAATATTAATATTATTTTATATTTATATTAATATTAATATTATATTATTTTCTATTAACTTATTTTTTTTTATCTATTAAAGATATGTTTATTTTGAGATTTTAAAACTTTCGCTTGAACTTAATCAAGCATATACTTATCAAATTCTATTTGAGTTAATAATAAAATTTTCATTATTATTGTAATAAATTTTATAATAAATATATATTCTCAGAAGGGTTATCAGATAAATAAAATATAAAATTTTTAATATGGATTTACTTATATTCTACAAAAGTTATTTATATAAATAATCAATGTATTAAATTCTATCGCGAGGTAAGATTATATTTTTGTACATTATAACGAAGAATTATATAATAGAATTAATATATATATAATATGTAAGAATTAATATTCAGATGGTAAAATTTTATAGATAGATGTAACAGCATATTTGTTTCAAAAACTAGATATTTATTATTTAGATAACTTCATTAAAGAGAAAGTAAGATCAAGATTAATATAATAAATTGAATTAAAATTTACCTTGATTTATTTTTGCCAAAGATTATATCTATATATGTAGTCCTTTTTTATTGATTTTCATGATTTTAAGACATTTTTAAGAAATCATCATTTTAAATATTTTTTTCATATATAGTCACTTTTAATCCATAATGATAAATTTATAATAATAAAATTTTGAATTATTTTGATAAAAATATTATATATTGTGTTATTGAATTATACTTATACAGGATATGAAAAATTATTTGTCATTAACTTTGATTATAAATATTGATTTTGAAAGAAGATTTTACATATCTTTGAATCGGTAAAAATCTGTTTAAAAAGTGATTGTAAAATCGATTTTACAATTGTGTCGTAAAATTCATCATGAAAAATAACAGTCTCAAGGAAATCATGAGTTTCAAATGTATGTTTCAATTGTATGTTCTCTTACAAAAATATTTATTTAAATTTATTTTATTTATAGAATATACATTTTTTATAAAATAACTTTTTTTACGAAATGAAATTGTAAAGATTATAGAATTTAATATAGATTATGAATATATGTAATAAAATATTTCTGTCACTATTTCAATTGTTTATATAAACGCAAATGTATATATAAATGTATCATTATTCTTAGTATTTGTTCATAGAGATTTTATTTCGTGAATTCTTTGGATGCAAAAATAAATAAAAACAATTTTTTAAAAATTGAAATTGCAATAAATAATGTTACAAATATAAATATTAACTTATAATGATATTACGATATCATTCAACTCCTCTAATTTCCCTCTCCCAAGTTTAGTTGTGATGATATAACTTAATCATTATATATATATATATATATATATATATCGAATTGAAATTTTAAAGTGAATGGAATAAAAGACAGGATTCGAAATATTATATTTTAGTTGTGATATATATATTAGTACAGTGTATTATCTAAGAAATTAACGAATAATTATTAAAATTATATATTTATTTTTATTTTATTTTTATTAAAAATATCATTTTATATTTATTAAAAATGTTTTATATTTATTAAAAAATATAATCTTACATTTTATATTTATATATTTGTTAACATAGTCATAATGTTTATTGCAATATATTTATCAATTTATATATTTGATGATACGATAATATTGTAGATTATATGTTTATAAGAGAAATAGATAGCAATCATATATTTATGCATATATTGTAATATTATTTTAATTATAGACGGATGATCAAAATTCAATTTAGTAATAGTAACAATTTTTTGTAAATACAACAATTTGTTATACTTTACAACAATTTACAACAATTTAGACCATAATAAACATAATATTCTTCGAGATATATTTCAATAAAACTATCATAAATATTCATTGTTCCAATATTATATTAATAACAAAGAAAATATACAGTAACACTAAAATATATTTGCTAATTTTTTTTATATCTTATGAACCTATAAATGAATGAAATGAATATATTAAGCACTTAATAGTAGTTTTTCTAGTTTTTTATATTTACAGTACATATATAATATTGTACATTACAATAAATAAATATATCTGATAAATATTTATTTATTTTATATCATATATTAATTGTTTACTTATTTTCCTATTTGAAATTTATTTTTTATTATTTATAAAAAAGTTCTTCAACTCGGAAATTCAAAAAGCTATGAAACTGTAAAGATATGTAATATTTATGTAAGTATGTATTATGCAATTTTTATTTTGCTGTCCAAAATCATTTAAAGATGATTAATCAATCTTTATTAAATTCGACTTTATGTTATAACTATTTCTTATAAATTATAAAAATAGAAAAAATTATTCAAACATATATTTCATTTTAAAAGAATTATTGTAAATCTAGCAAACATTTATTAATTATTTATGTATTTAAAATAGCTATAAATAAAAAATTAATAATTTTTTTAAATTTGTTTTTTAACTAAAATTTTAATCAAATAACTATGCCATGATATAAAAAAACAAAATAAATATTGTTCGTTTTTAATAATAAATAAACTTTTTTATGATGCTGATTTCTGTTGAATTTTTAAAAATAGAGAAATTTATATTATACATTTTTATCTTTTATTAAATATTGGATTGATATATTAGATGAGAATAGAGAGAGAGAGAAAAAAGAAATTTATACATATATATTTTATAAGATCTTTTTATTTTTAATATATTAGTTATTAAAAATAACTTTGTTTTTCTTTATGTATTATATATAATCATAATCAAAAAGATAAAAAATGTTATATAATAACAGTATCTGTATCCGCTACTTTATATAATTACTATATTTCCAATAATATTAACTTTTTGCAAATTTCTTTCTTCTCTTTGTTCTATAAGAACATTAAAAAATAACGTTCAATTTTTTATATACGTACATTCTTTCTACTATACTTATACTTACTATATACTATACTTACTATATACTACTATACTATATTTTTATAATATATAATATATAATATATATAATATATAATATATATAATATATAATATATAAGAAACTGAAACTTAATTAAATTTTATAGATTACTTAATTCATAAGCTTGAAAAATGAAAAATAGATGAATCGCTATATTTTTGTATGTAAGTGCGTATATACATCTAAATCGATTTTTATTAGAAACAAGAGAATAACAAAAATGACTATTGCATTTATTCTTTCCGATAACACCGAATAACATCGTTGTTTATACAGTTTTTTATTTTTGCAATTTAAACGATTCATATCAAGATATGATTATTTAAAATATATTATATATATGGTATCTTGCAATATATCATTTTCAATGAAATTTTAAACAAAATCACAATCAAATTTTTTCTCGTAAAAGTATAATAATTTTTTATAGCTTATCGAATAATAATAATTCATTCGAAATTTAATTTTAATTCCTATATTTAAAATCTTTTAAAGAAATTCAATGAATGATATTCCGTCGATATTATAAAAAAATATATTATAAAAAAAATGAATTTTCGAATATTCAATTGTATCATTCTGGAATAGAAAAATGCAGATTATTATTTCTTTCATAAAAATCATATCATATCATATCATGAAAATAATGTAGACTTACCTCTATCTTATATCTAAAATTTTTATTAATGAAATAAAATTAAACTAATATATTTATAATTGTTTCATTATATTTCATTTTTCACTCTTCAATTAATTCACTGATACATTTAATGATCTATGAAACTGATTTAAGTACAATTGATTTTTTATTATATAAATCAAGCAAATTTGTATTAGAGCAAAATTTTAGAAAGTAATTAAAGGAAGCAAATAATTGTAAAAATACATTCAATTTTTTTAATTTGAAATATATAATAGAATTATATGAATTGTTCCCATAAATTTCAAATAGATAGATTGAGTATTATGTATGGATTTAAATAAAATAGTACATAATTTATAAATTTAAATAACGTACAATGTTGTACTGAATATTATACAATTTGCGATAAATTATTTGCATTAAATTTTTCTTATATAAATTATATAAATAAATAATAAATAAAAAAAATAATAAATTATCTATCATACATTATATATATTATATTACTAAAATTTTATTAAAAAAATAATCTAAAAAAATAATATAAGATTATTATTTCGTTAATATAAAAGCGATATTGTGATACGATAAATATAGGTCACCAACTTAAGCGCTTTTAATTCTATTATCATATCATTCAATCTAACCCAAAATTAATTACTTAAACTATTATAGAACATATGTATAAAATTTATTTTGTTATTTTGATATGTAGAATCGTCTAAAGATGTTTCATATTTTTATAAACGTTCTATATATATATAGAATGTCTATATATATGTATATATAGACAGAATATATATAATATGTAGAATATATATAATATGTAGAAAATCTATATATATGTATATATAGATTTCCCTTCATTTTTCACCACTATTCTCTACTAATAATCTATTGTTCATATTCAAATATTATTGAAAATATCAGATTTTACACTTTACATATTTCCGTACTGTAATAATATAATAATAATTATTATATAATAATATTTATTATTTATTAATTATTAATATAATAATTATTTCAAGCAAATTCTTTTTCTAATTTAATTTTTTATTTATTTTTCTTTTTCTTATCTTTTTAATTTTATTTAAACATTTTTCTTTTTTAAAATGTTAAAACATATTATGAAATGTGAATATATGAATATGATATATGAATATTTTTTTAAACTTTTTCTTTCTTATGTACTATATAAAATATTTTATACTTATATAAAACATTGAATCCCCATTTATAATTTGTTACTATAAAAACGTTTACAGAATAAAAATTAATAACAACAATAATTTCAGGTATAACAATTTTTACTACAACTTTTTCTTCATCGCTTAAAATTTACTGCTGATAGTTATATTCTTAACAATAGATTATCAATAATGGTGAATCAAGTGTCATGTTAATAATTTCATTATTTAAAAATTTAAAAATTTTTCTTTCAGTTTTTTAGTATTATAATCTCTTACTTGATTGTATTAATACAAATAAGTTCGTCGCCAAGTTTAATGAAACTTTTAAGCAAAAGCCTGTAAGATTACTTTTATGATTTATTATTGCTAAAATCATAATTTACTTATTGTATTTCATAACACATCAATTGTAATTTATAAATAACAAAGTATATATAATAAAGAAATTGTTGGAAAAAAAATTTAATATTAATTCTTATCTATTTATATAATATTTTAAGTTTAAAATTATTATTTCAATATTTAATATAAATATACTTTTTTTCATTTTATTAGATTTACTATCTTTATCTTTCTATCTATTTCGATATAATAATTTTTCTTTAGCACTTATAAATTCGAAACAATAATAATTTTGAGATCGATAATTCTTCTTATTTAATAAAATGTTTACAATTGAGAAAAATAAATAGAAATAAAATAGAAGAAAAATAGTAACAAGATATAAAAAACATTTTATTTTTGTTGCAATTCTAAAAATTTGAAAAGGAAAGAATTCAAAATATCGTAAATAAAGTTCACGTTCAATTACGAAAAATATTTGACATGCGATTATAAATTTTTAAATTTGGAAATTTTGGAAGATTTTGGAGTTTAGAAATAATTTTTTGATGTTGTAATTGAGACTTGTATTAAATGTATATACAATCTTTATTTTTTACATCTTATGTCCTAACTTAACCTTATTTATTGTGATTCTCAATCATCATACAAAATAATAGCTACCAATATTTAAAAGTGATCGCAATCATTTAATGGAAACATTAAGTTGTTAGTCGCGAAAATCTATGTATTTTTATATAACGAAAAATTGTATTCGAAATTGAAAAACGGATTAAATTTTTGATGCGAGAAATAAATCTGACTATTTTTCCTTGCTGTTATTAAGATTAAAATTATTATATAACTTACTTATTTTATTACGATAGTTTACAATTTACAATTAATTTATAAAACAATATTATACTATATTTATTTTAAATTTGAAAGATCTTTGAAAGAATTAGAAGCTCATTCTATGGATCTTTTAAAAGAAATACAAAAATAAAATAAAGAATTTTTAAATGATGAAAATTAAAATTAAAAGTTATAATGATAACGATTTTGGTATGTACATCTGGTAATTTAATTATAATCTTCTTGACTTAAACCTCAAGTTCTATTTTTTTCGGACTTTTTTTAGGAAGTAAGATATTTTTTTTTAAAATTGACAATTGACAATTATGAATAATTTTTTAAGTATGAAGATTATAAAATATATATTAAAAATAGCGAAAAATATATAAAAGAAATATAAAATATAATAATGATGTGTTTAATGTTAAAAATTTGTTTGATACATGTGTGTACATTCGCTATGAAAAATTTATTGACACATAAATATTATCTATTTCTAACTATTTTCTCTTAAAAGCAAAAGATATATTTTTTTCATTTTTTATGATGATTTATTATTATTTTTTAATATAGTTCTTATACTTGAAGTCTATTTTTAATTTTTAATTAATTAATATTTTTAAAATTAAAACTTATATTAATAAAAAATTATTATTATTTTCATATTGGAAGTGAGTCGAAATATTTTCAATTATATTATACTTTATTACTTATGTTTAAAGATCAATTTTTAAAATAATTTTTTTATTTTGCAATATTCTTTATATTGTTTTATATTTAAGTTGTTGTACATATATATATCTTTTTTAAAAAGCGACATTCTTCAATTCTTGAATATAAAATATTTATAGAAATAAAATTATGCGAATATTTTAACTTGAAAGAAGACATTTAGATATATTATATAGTATATATATATATATATATGTGTATATATATATGTATATATATATATATATACATATTTATATGTGTATATATATATATATGTATATATATGTATATATATATAATATATAATTATAAATGTTTGCAACATTTATTAATCGCGAAATTTATAAACAATTTATTCGGAGAAATTTTTCACATAAAAACTCTTTTTGTTCTTATCGCACGCGGGTTATTATTAAACCTAAGCCAAGAACGATGTTATTTGAGAACACTGTCTTTGTGAATTTCATCGACATTTGTAATTATATATTTCTGACGTATGTTAAATCAATTGAACCGATCCTAATGGTGATATATTCCAGATACGATTAACTCAACGGCAATTAATATTATTCTAGTTCGAGAAAATCTATAAAAAAAATTAATAACTGATTATCAATATCTTGATATCTTCTTATACTAATCACCAAATTCGAGGAATTTTTCTCTAACTTGGAATTCTGGCGAATCAGACACTAATCACGATATTATTATCGTACCTCATTGGAAAACTGAGATTGAACTAGATTGAAGGAATTTTCTGAGGGTATGAACTTCATTTGTAAAGAAAGTTTTATTGTGATCAAATCGTACATTGACAGACAGTTAGGTAGTTTGTGAATACATCATGTTCTCATTGTCGAACACGCACATTTATGTTGCTGCAACATTCTGAAAGACTGTCCTCTAATAGACAGACTTTTAACAGACCTGCTCTCGCGCTCTGCACGAACAATTACTTATAGAATCCATTCAATTTTAAGAACGTATATCATTTATTACGAATTTTTTGAAGGATATCATTTATTATACAAATATCCAACTATTATCTTATATCCATTAAAATCATTACAACTACATTACATATTATTTAATATACTAAAAAAATATATATGTATAAAATATAATATATATATATATATATATATATATACATATATATAATAAATATATATATAATAAAATATAAAAAATTAAATATTATTATATCATTAAATATTATTGTGAGCGCGAATGTAATTAGATAATTATAAAAATTTATAAAAATATTATATATAATTATATATAAAAATATAACAATATAATTATAAAGAAACATTATTTTGTTGTATTTATTATATGAAAATTAAATAAAAATTGTAAATTACATAATAAATATGATTTTTTCAATCGTTAAATCTTATATAATATAATTAAATATAATAATTATTAACATTTATTATGACAAAGAATAAAAATAAATATATTATTGGAAAATGCTTTGTCAATCTCTGCATAAACTAATCTACTATCTGATGATTAATATTTTTGAAAGATATAGAAAATTATTTATAATAATTATTTAAAAGATAAGAGATTTACAGAAAAACTTTTAAAATCATATTATATTTTTCTAAAATAAAAAAAAATTTCAATCTTCTTTTTAATATAAAAGTTCAATTATCATTGATAAATTATATTATCAAAATATATAATATAATTTAATATTAATTGTTTATCAATGACTTGTCAATTCGAAATTTATCTATTTTTTACAGAATAATGATTTTATATATTTATATGAAATTTATATTATAGAGAAATTTTTAAAAATAAATTTTCAGAGAAAAGTAATACTAATTCAGCCTGCATAATATATTAATTTTATTTTCTTTCATTTAGATAAAATGTAACGAAATATTAAAAAATAACAAATTGTTATATTTTAAGAAATCAAATTAAATGTATAATTTGAAATTGATAAAATAAATTAATAGAAAATATATTAAAAAAATTTCACGAAATTATAAACAATTGCAGAAATTTATACTAAATGTGTGCTGTATATGTATATGCAATCCTGGATCATTCAAGTTTTTGTTTCTTATATGATTTATCTTCTAATCTCTAATTAGATATTAATAAATATTATTATTTAATTACTAAATCTATTTAATTCTCATTTTTATTTTAATAGTGAAATATTACATTTTAAGGTTGTTAACATTCTTTCAGCGATGAATATATAATCTCATTTACACAAAGTGAAATTATATAGCTTTATTTGTGAAAATCTTCTATCTTCGATTGAAGATAGAAATGAAATCCAAATAAATAATAAAAAAAATGATATAAAGGAAGGATAAGAAAAATATATATACGAAATACATTCATTAACTTCCAGATAATTGAAATTTAAATGAAAGAAAAAATTGAATAATATGCTCTATCATTATCACATTGAGCTTGAGATAATATAATTTTACCATGTTATGAATTTTTTTTCTAAATAATTTATATTAACTTTTTGCTATTTTTTTGTTGATTGGTTTTTTAATTCATCTTTTGTTTTTATTAATAATTAAGATTAAATTTTTTATAAATTTTTAATTGAATGTAAATGAATGTAAGGATTAGAAAAAGAAATATATAATTTATAAACAATTGAACAACAAGTGTTTATAATTTATGCTTTATATATACTTATGATCTTATTTTGCTAGAATTTAAACATTTTTTCAATCTATAATCTTAATATATATTAGATTAAATTATTTTTGATATAAATATTTACTTATTATTGTTAAAACAGAACACATTAATTAATTATTTATAATATTTTTGTTTAAGAAACTGTTCAGGAAATTGAACAACTTCACACGTGATACTATTATCACTAGAATCACTTAACATATGTTTTATCCAATATACTCGTATCGTAATTATTCTAAAACCTATAATACACGATAAATATCAGTTTTATAATCTGAAGCTAATCTAAAGTTGATATAATTTACGTACTATGAATTATTTACGTTTATGAATTACGTACTATTTAATTATATTATACATTATCTTTCAACAATTATATTATATAAATTCATCAATGCCAAAATTAAATATTGGTCCCTATCACTGATACAACCATTACATTTCATTGTTGGTTACAAATATTTCAAATTGAATATTTTTTTTCTTCTTTAATTTTATTGTTTTTTCCATCTTTTGTGTATGATTATATAATTTTTCCTTTTTTTTTTGATTATTTAATCATAACAATCTAAGTATATTTTCTATATACATTATAACTCCATAACTTCTTCATTGAATAATTCTTCTGGTACCA
Organism: Apis cerana; assembly: GCF_029169275.1. Classification (NCBI taxonomy): domain Eukaryota; kingdom Metazoa; phylum Arthropoda; class Insecta; order Hymenoptera; family Apidae; genus Apis; species Apis cerana. The sequence goes on along the minus strand of NW_026893558.1, from coordinate 2,195,572 downwards.
CTTATTGCGAGATTAACCGCAAAACAACTTACTCGCAACAGCTTACTCACAAAAATTCTTTATATGGAAAACGTTTTCTATTATTTTTGATTGCTGACTTCCATTCAGCCTAAACAAAGAATGGTGTTATTTAAAAAGATTGCCGTTTTAATCGACACTTATATATACATATATACACGTATATTTTTGACACACTTTAGCCTGATTGAAGCGGAGTTTGATTCCAAAGGTAATATATTCCAGACACGGCTGACTTAACAGCAACATCATTCTAATTTGAGGAATTTTCCTCTAACTTGGATGTATCGAGAATATGGCATTGACTGCGATATTATTGGTTATTATCGTGCCCTACCGGAAAACTGTGATCCTCCCAATTGAATTGAGAAAGAATTTTCTGAGAGCACTCACAAAGAGAACTCTCATTATGAACAGATCGTATTCTGATTATCGATACAAATAGACAGTTCTTTGTATTTACATATCGTGCTCTAACTGTCGAATACGATCACCGTTGCGACGTTACGAGAGATCCAGCCATGAATTTTTAGAACTTTCAGAAAAAAAAAAGATCAGAAAAACAATCCACAATGAAGATATCTATATATATTGAAGTCTAAATTATTAAATTTCTTATAGAGATATTAAAAGAAATAATTAAAAAAAATTTTAATCTTAAACAAATAAAATAAAAGAAAGTCATATAAAAATTCCAATAAATAGCACTAAGATTTTTAGCAAATTAGTTTTAATTCTTAAAAAGAAAAATACAAATTTTCATAGTTATCAATTAAAAAGAATTAAAAAAGCATTAAATTGTATTAAGAGGAATATATTTTCAGACAAATATTAATGAAACAATTAAGAGATTCAAAGAAATTAATCATCATAAATACGGACAAATAATCAAATATAAAAAGAACAATCATTATATTTTTTTTTAATTGCTATTTTTCATTGATCTTAAAGAAAAGGTAAAATAATATGTCTAATAAAACCTTCAATAAAGAAATAACAATTATAAAATACAATAGTAAATAAATAAAAATTATTAAATATGATAGTAACTTTTCAAATTTTTAGAAACAAAAGAAATATCTCGATAAAGGTTATATCAAATATGTTCTTGACTTCACTGCCAGGTAAAATAAATAATGAAAAATAACGTTTTTTAAAAATGTCAGAATTATATAGGTTATAAAATTAATCTGTAAATATATAAAATAAATACAATGAGAAAACGAAAGCACTATTTCTCATATTAAAATACAAAAGAATTACATAAAAATGTCAATTCAAATCTTTTACTTTAATTTGAAACTCTAGACAACAACAATGTACCCAAACAAGATAACGTTATTATGCAATATAGCAACTCGAGCAAACAATTCGAATATGGATAACTCGAAAAAAAATTTCCTTTAATAATTTATTAAAAATTATGAATTAATATCTAGGAAAAGGAAAATTTATTAATAATATTAATTAAAAATATAGAAGTGATATTTAGGATGACTATCAATCAATATTTATGTATGTGTTAATGTATGTAACATTATGCATATACATGACAATAGAAACTAATTTAAAAATTATAAATATTTAAAATATGCAAGTATCTATCATAAAAAATGCAAGATACTCATAAAATTTCCAAACAGCGAAAATAAATTTTACAAATATAATTTAGCCATCAGACAAACGTTAAAAAATATTTTTGTTTTATCTGTAATATCTTATCTATAAAATCTATTTTGCAAACAATTAAGCTAAAAAATTAAATTAAAAAGTAAATTGAAAAATATCTAGCAAATACAAAAACACAATTTAAGAAAGACAATTATTAATTGAATGCAAGTAACAAAGAAGTAAAGCAATTATTTAAAATTTATTATTATGAATATTATTGTAAATATCATATTTCTATTCTCAATCTTTTATTCTCAAATGAAATTATTATTTATTATTTTTTTAATAGAAAAGGAAAACGAATAGGAGATTGAAAGAATCAAATATTTTTTTATTTGCCATAAAAAAAATACCTTTAAAAATCATTGTTTTTGAACATTTACAATATATATTTAAATCCAATATAATTAATACTATAGCTAATCCAGATTTATATTCTGTCCATACATGATGAAATTAAGATAATCTAAAACAAGCTATGAAAAATATAAAATTCATTACAGAAATGTGGAATAAAAAGTCTTTAACTCATGATAACATTCTGTTCGATTAAAAAATTTAATGAATTGTTATAATTATGATATGATATGATAATTCAGAAATTCATATAATTTCTGCAATTTTTATGTAATATTTATTATTTCTGTAATTTTTATGTAATACTTACAATTTCTACAAGTTTTACACTATATATAAATACTTTATTTAAATATTGCAAAAATATAAAAATATTCAAAATTATTTTTAATTTTTCATATTGAAAGTAAGAAATAAATAAATCAAAATTAATGACATTAAAACAAAAAATAAAATAAATTCAATGGCAATACTGCAAGAATTCAATTACGCCATAAATAATCGATAACTTCTAAAATACAAAAAAAAATTTCAAAATGCAATCGATGAAATAATAAATATCCCTAATAATAAATATCCCTAAATATCCCTAAATAAAGTATAATGAAAATATTATTCAATCAAATCATACACAATAAGATTAGATTATATAAATTTTACACCAAGAAAAAAAGTATCTACTATAAAATAATATAATAATACTATAATATAATATAACGATGTAACATGGAATAGTTATATAAAGTATTTAAAAATGAATATCTCCAAATTTAGATGTGAAATAAAAAAGAATAAAAGAGACGTGAATTAATCGCAAAATATAAAAAAAAAATATTACTAATTATTAATTAGTACTATACATGATCATAATTTTTCTTATGAAATAATATAAAATTCTTATATAAAATTTATAAAATTTCTAAAAATAATATAGAATATTCATAATTAATTACACTTGAAAAATTAATCTGAAAGAAAATTAGAAGTAAACATTTTTTTAAAAAAAAATTATACTCTTCGTATTAATTTGTATCTTCGTCGATAAATAAATAAAATGACACGTGCAATATTCGATTGATCTTAAAGAAAAATTATGTTGAAAACATACGATTTCGAATAATACGACGATTATTTGTATCGCAATAATCATGAAATGCAAAGGAAACTATAAAAACAGGCCGATAGATAAACCTATTCATTTTAAAATTTGCAATACTATATAGCAAAAAAACATAAAATAAAAGAAATTGATAATTTATAAAAAAATAAGAATTTTTAAAATTAATTAAATATAATTTTTTTATTAATAAGTATATTTGTTTATAAGTATATCATGTAATTATTTACATGAACAAAATTAAGAAGAATATGAAAAGTAAATATTAATATGAATTCTCATGTAAAAAAATAATTTTTTTTATATATAACGAAGTAACAGAGAAATATTATTTTTGTAAAAGAAGTTCTCTCACTGAGTCCTAAATTGTTTACATTGATTCATTCTTTTTGTTTATTAATGTTATTTACTATGTTATTTTATAAAGATATTTGAGACATTTATAAAAATCAACTAATATAATCAATAAAAAAGTTTCGTAAATTATTTTATTATTATTCTTTTATTATATTACATTATATTATATTAATATTTAAATAAATTTATATACTATATAATTATTTTTATGAAATTATAGTTTAAATAGTATAATTATAAAAATTATATAATTTTATAGTAATTTCTGAAAATTATTATTTTATAAATTTGTTTATTAAAATTTTAATATATGCTTTTGGACATAATTGTGGCGTTTAAAACAAAAATGTTAGCATGAATACCAGAAACCCAATATGCTCCCGTAATATATATCATTACCATTAATGAGATATTTACTCTATATATGAATCAAAAAAACAATTACGATATGGCTGGAGTATAATATGTTATGATATAGTTAGCACATTATTTCATAAATTATATAATTATTATTTTAAATATTATAATTATATGATTCTGCAAAACGTGGGATCTTTACCTGGGATCCTCAGAATGTTGTTTAGAATATTCGATATGTTGAAATAGTTGGACGAACTTGTACACAAGTGTCCTGCAAAATTCCTTGATATTAGCACAAGAAAAAATAAGATATCGCTATCTTTTGTGAAATCAAGATCACCGAAAAAAATTACGATCACTTTTAAATAATGCACAAAATAGATTTTTAGATGGAGAAAACGTGAAACTAAAGTGAAAAGAAAAAGAGTCCCTTTTTGTATTAATGGTATATCTTACAAAAAATTTTTTTTATTACGAAAATAATACTTGTTTATTCTAAACTGGAATACTTTATTATAACATTAATATAACATTATATTGCAATATAAACGTATTAAAAAATTTATTGGCTATTGTACTATTGCAGATCTCTTTAGAATCATTTCTTAGTGTCGGTTCTTAACACTTTTATTCCGCCAAACTAAACATTTAAAAAAAATTATATTTAAAAAAATTTAATTACAAAAATCTTATTAACATTTCTGCATTTTAAATTAGAACATTCCACAATCACGATTATATATATTCCACAAATTTGGTAAAAAATTTTTAAGCCATTGAAAATTATATACACAATATTCCCTAGAATTATCCTTTAATGCTCTCTAAAATTCTTCACATAGAAATAACTTAATTAATCCTTTTTCTCTCTCTCTCTTTCGCAACCAATAAGAACTGATCGATCCTCCACATCTCGTTTAGAATACGTATCCAAGATAGAAAGGTGTAGTCATCTACGTATTCGATACAGCCTCGAAAGCCATCCTCGTCTACGGCATGACTTCCGGTCAGTGTGTCGTTCTATTTCAAATCGTCTGCGTGAATTACATCAAGAGAAACGTCCTTTATCTTCTCGGACATTCAGATGGCAATACTTGTAATTTTCACTTATTTAAGCAGCAGCTTAAGATTATACGTTCTCGATAAGAACCTTAAAATGAATTCACAAGTAAGAAGATTCATGATTTCGACATGAAACCGAAGAAAATGGTTATCTTGGCCATAGACAACGGAAGTATCCTCTTCTTCCAATATGAGGATAGGGAGGATATTTATACAGGATATAATAGGATATAATAGGATATAATATTTAGATGGAATGCGATCAATCCTTTCGATTCAAGGTGTTTCAAGCAGATGTTCATAAGCTCGGAATAGAAAATCATCACTTACGTTGCCGATTAGGTGCGAGGGAAAGCACAAAAATCGAATTTCCCGGATTATACACGAAGGGTACAGTCGAATACGCTGCCACTCAAATTTTGAACATTGTATATGTGATGTTAGGAATATAGTGTTTTGGAATTGAATAAATTAATTAACGTGAAATAGTTTTTTTTCTCAAAACTAAAACTCTCGAAAGTTAACATAATTTAACAATAAATATTGTTGAAAAATTGAATATTTTAAATATTTAGAATACACGTTAATTTTATCGATAATTATTCTTATAGTAAAGTATTTCTATCTTTATAATTTTAATTGCAAAAGTATAAAATATAAACGGCTACTTTTACATTACTGCTCTAAGTTATTTGTATTAATAAAGGGTGTCCCAAAATTCATTCAAGGTTTGAATTTTGCGCTATTTGTGCGATAGTGTTGCCAACGAAAGAAATAATATTATAATAAATATTGAATAATTCGAATAATTATTGAACAATTTACCTTCATATAAATTCGCATTCACAATTACTGTCTGATGCGAATTTTGAACTGGAAGCATCGAACCATTTTATATTCATCGAAAATGAGGCTGATCAAACAATAGTAGTTAATGGTGCTCGTTATCGCAACATAACAATCCAGTTTTTCAGCTTAAAATGCAAGATATGGAAATGAACGATATGGTTTCAATAAGACGATACAGCCCGAAAAACAATTACTACATGAGTTATTTCCTGGTCATAATTTCCCGTTTTTAATCAGAATTGGCCAGCCAAATCGTGCGATTTAACTTTTTCTTGGGATTTTGAAGTTTAAAGTTTATATTATGGTCGACAAGCCCACCTACTCCTTGAAGGAGAAAATTGAACGCTGTACCAATGAAATTCAGCCACATTTATACAAAACAATCATGGAAAATTTCAATAAAAGCGTGTGTATGTGCCAGCAAAATGTGCGTGAAGACCGTTTATCCGATATGCTATTCCATACATAATCCTATACTGTATATTTCATGGATCAATAAAAATTTACAATTTTTAATTACAAACCTCTTTTCTCAAAATTACTTCTTGCATGAATTTTGGGACGTCCTTTATAATCAAATAAGTTACAATTATAGTACTAAAAATTAAAAGATGAATTAAATTTTTAAATGAATAGTTTTATATTTGTTTGAGATAGCATTGATAATCTATTAAAAATATAATCACCAACATTAAATTTTAAAAAAGAAGTTATAATGAAAATGAATGAATTTGATATTATTATTATGTTTTTATGATAAGTTATATTCAAATTATAGTAAATCGAATAAATGGAGATTATTTGTATTCGATATAGTTTTTGGAATGAAAAAAAAGTTTGAAAAATTCATATATCATATATTTAGAAGAGACTGAAAATTGACATATAGGCAGATTTGAAACATTTTTATATTTCCCACGTTAAAAATAAAAAGAAGCGTAGATTATATCATATCACTTTATATCTTATTATATATTTGTGTAGATTATATTAAGTTATGATTACTTTAAATAATTTTATTATCTAAAACTATCTTATTTTATCAAAGAAATTATTTTTAGTGCTGAAAAATATAAATATTTATTTTATTTATATAAGATTTTTATCATTATATAACGATATATATAATGATTTTTATAAAATATTATTAATTTTATACGAAAATACAATATTATATGCCAACTTTTGTTAGTTTCAGTAAAATTAAATATTGTTATAATTACTATTTTAAAATTCTATATTTAGAGAGATATGAGGCATATAGTCAAGGAAAATTTGGTACATATATTATACCTTTCTAAAATAATTTAATTTTGCATAATCTATTCAATAAATATTCTTATATAAAGGAATAATGATTTATATATTTTAATAAATGTCGTTTGAATTGAAATTTAAAAATTGTCGAATAAATTCACTTAATCATATATTAAAAATGCTATATTGAAAGTTATTAATGAAAATAAATTAATAAGAACAAAAAGCTTAAATATATAAAATTAATAGAATAACATTATCTGGATATATAATTAAATATAAAAATAATAGTTTCTTATTCAAATTTCATAAGATCTACGAACTGAAGAAGAAAAATTATTAACGAAATATTTATTAATTTCGATAAATCATAATTATGATATTTGTCATATTGTACGTTTCTGTTAAGATAAATGAAAATAATATAAGTATTGAGAGTATATATAGAAAATAAAAATCTTGCTTTAAAATTTTATATTCGAAACCAAAAGCATTGGATTTAATATCAAATATATTTCAAATAGTGGCTCATATAATGTGCTAGTATAAGCATTCGAACAAACATGTTTTATTATGAAATTTTTAGAAAATAAACTATTTTGTTTTTCATGCTTCTCACAAATTTATCGATCTTCTGATAAGTGAAAACGCTTGAGACATTTTACACTGTTTATGAAAAAATCTTTTTTAAACACATTTTTGGTTAAATTTAAAAATTTATATTTGTTTTTATTAAAAAATAGAATATTAAATGTAAATGTGTAAAAAGATCAAAAAAATTTTATTTAATTTCATTTATGCAATTTTTTTCAGAAATATTAATTCTTACCAATTTCTTTTGTATATGTATATACTTATTTATAGCATTTTCTTCAATATTTTATAAAAATGAAAAAAAAATTGAATAAAATCAAAATATAAAACGAACAATCTAAATAAGATCAAAATAGAAAAAATAATTTATTTTAATATATAATTATTATAGTGTACAAAATATCTGAGTTAAATGAAAAAAATCTAAATATATACATATACATATATACAATGTTTATAAAAAATATTCTTGGACGATAAATTCTAAATATCAAAATAATGGAAAAATTCTTATATGTTCCATAATGACTATATATTTACCATAATGATTGACCATTATAACCATTTCAGATAGAATGAAATGACAGTAAAGCTTTTTAGTGTGATACATTTACATTATAATATTGCAATGTATCAATGAAATAATAATCTTGTATTTTTCATACATTATTTATATAAAATTTTTGTGAACTCTATTATAAAATATCTGTTACTTAACAATTTATTGCGAAAAAATTATAGCAAACTTTATTATGTAATACGTTTTCTTCAATAGGCAAATTAAAAAAAAATTAATAGATAAATCTTTTATATCATTTTATTCAAATCCACAAATAAATCGTTGAATGACATTTAATCTGACTATATGAAATTTACAAAATCCTATATTTCAAATTAAAAAGTTGAATATATTTTTTTTACAATTATTTACTTGTTGGGTAGTGAAACCAATAAATAAAAATGTTTAGTATGAGCTAAATGAATATATTTAATTATAATAATTGCATAATATCTATCTACAAAACATTTCAAATAAATGTATTGAAAAAAAAAGGTATCAATTATGAAATTGTAATATTGCTGGCAATATTCAATAATAAAATCACAAATAAAATTTCAGTGAACTTTAAATTCTATAACAGTATATAATTATTTATTTAACTTATTTCTTCTTAATATTTTTACGAAAATGAAACAAATATTGAAAAATTGTTGGTATATATTTTATAATGTGATACAAAAAAAAAACAAGAAACAAAAATTTCTTTTTAAATAAAGATTGAGGAGTATTTTCTTAAATTTTGTACTTTTTGGACTGTGATTAATGTAATTTTAATATTCTTACATTTAGTATTTAATATATAATTATTTTCTTTTATTTTTGATTGTTTGTTATTAAGAAATCACAAATATTCGTAATTAGTTATTAAACTGATAATTACTAATACTAATAATTAAATTATTTTTATTATTTAATTCAAGAGAATTTTATGTATTTTTTTAAATTTTACAATATGATTTCTAACTTTTTCTGATTATAAATTTTTTTATAAGAAAAAAGATGAAATTTTCAATGTTATCAATAAGGATTTAATGTTTGTAATGACAATGAATTCACTCCAAATTTTTTAATCATTTAAATCATTTTTTTTTGAGAATGTATATTAATAATGATATCTCCTCAAAAAAGTAGTTTTCTCATTTTCTATCAGTATTATAAATAATATCAAATATTTTTATTACGTTATAGTTATCTTTATTTTGTCAATTTTATAAACAATATCAAATATATTATTGATTTAATTTGAAATGTGACTTTTGAGTGAATGCAGAGTCTGACAAATTAAATATCAGAAATTATTACAACATGACTTTTTATTTTCTTCTAAATCAATAATTATTATAATTGTTATGTTCATTTGATTAAATTTTTTCTTATCATTAACATAAAATATTGATACTACATAAATATCTAATGCTTCATTTTTCGATACAATTTTTAATAAATTTCAATTTTGCTATGTTATGATATTTAAATTTTTTAAAATAATAAGTTTTCTATTTTTTCATAGAATAATCATTATTTTTCATAGAAATGATTTGATTACAGTGATTCATATTAAATCATTTCATTTACAACTATTTGTTATCATTTATGACCTTAATAAAAAATAAAAGGATTCTTATTTAGCAAAATATATTTCTATATGTGCACTATCCTTAATATAAAATTATTTAAAGAGTTTGTAATTGATTTTTGAGATAAAAATATAATCTTATATTATAAATTTTTTATATTAAATTATATTTTTATTTCAATATTGCATCAATAATCTAATATTCTGATAAAAAAATTTTATAATTAGGAAAAATTAAAAATTCATAACGTTAAAAAATTATAGAATCTATTTAAACAGAAATGATAAATGAAACTTTGTCAGTAATGCTTTAATCTCACTTCAATTACATCCAAATAACGATTTTTGGAAATAATGTTTAATTGGAGCAAATTCGATGTTACAGATAATCACTTAGATTATAATATTCTTGTGATATTTTTGAGATTATGTAATATAACTATATTGTATTTTTTGATGACTTCATTTTTCTTCGTGAACTCATATAAATCATATTTTACTGTCACTAAATAAATGCATTGTTTTGCATTTTATTTTGCGAATTGTGTTTTGTTTTTCGAATGACTATGAATGAATTGAATTTGAAGTGTGAATTTGACGCTAATTTTAAATTTATCCAAAAAGAAAAGTTTTGATACATTTAAGATCTTTTGTCCATTTATTCTATCATTATTCATCTCTTTATGTGTTATATTGAAAAGACAAGAAGATTTAATATGTGTAAATGATAATTCTATTTTTCGAATTTTTTTCTTTTTGATAATGAATATTTTAATAGATAACAATCTGATACATTATCAATAAAATATTTTGGCAAGTTCAAGATTTATGGCACAGTGTAGAAACTATATCATTTAATTAAAATTATCCAAAATTCTGATGAATACAAATGAATGAATATTTCACAAAAATAACGATTGTTAACGTGTTAATAATAAACATGGTCTGACGACACTCGTAATATATAGTTTTCAATATTTAAACTTGCTCAAAACTAGACTGATAATAAATGAGTTTTCTGATATTGCCGAGAAATATTTATGAAAGTTAAGAAAGTTCTGAAATGTTAATTAAATATGATTAATAAAAATTATTAAAAATATGAAAAGTATGAAAAAGATATATGTATATATTTCTATATTGCGAATGTAGAAATATCGTCCAAATAACGATACTTGAAATTATTTTATAAGTTCGGACTTGTTGAAAAAAACTGAATATATATTATAATGTAATATAATATTATAAATATATATAATAATATAAATATATAATACATATAGTAATATTGTAATATATATACAAAGTAAATGTATCTCTCGATTTACTATTATAAAAAAATATGTATACAATGACAAGTAAATTATTAATATTTTTTTTAATTTTTACATTGATACACATATATATATATATTAATAAAATTTTAAATGAATTTTTTTATTTTTAGATTCTCATCGAATTAATGAAAATCAACGATGGTTTGTGTCGCCGATGATTTGTAATCGCCGTTCTATAATGACAATAATTACAAAAAAAAATAGGATAGAAAAATTTCTGAAATAAGACCATAACTGTAATAAAATTTTATCATATTGTCGTAATACAGAACTTATTAATGGATTAAAATCAATAAATAAATATATATATATATATATAATAAGAAATATAAAAAAATATATATAAGGATATTAAAATCACACATCGAATTTATGTTTTTCTACATATAAAATACTAAAATTCTTCTGAAAGAATTTTTTTTTCAACAAAATTTACAAGAAAAACTTTTGTTCTTTCATTTCTTTTTCTTATTTTTTTTTTTTTTGCATATTATATTATGGAAATAGAATTTTTTAGAATCTTTTTATTCATATGAATTAGTTTATATTTACTCATAACAATGTATTTATTTTAAAACCATATTATTTTTTTAATCTTTGTAATCATTGAAAAATTTTTGAATAAGACAAATTGAATAAGATAAAAAAAATTATTAAAAGAAATACATCAATTATCAAGTACAGACGAAATTAATATATAACATAAAATGCAAACTTATAATTATAATGAATTCTTATAATAAAGACTATTTTTTTCAACATATTCTTCAAATTACAAGGTATTTGATACATAGCAATATATAGAATTCTGTAATTTTGTAAAATAATACTATTTAATATAGAGAAGAAATATAGATCGTTTCATATAGTGGATAGCTATAGATATTATTAATATAATATAATCTAAAAGTAAATTTTGAAATAATTGCAAACAATTTCGTGAAAAAGTACAACATTTTAATCAAAACGAACAAGAAATACGATTATATTCGAGAAATATTTTTATGAATAATATAATACAATAAATATAAAAAATTGTAAATGTTAATGCATCAAATTTATATTGGTATTATTTTAAGTATATGCGTATATAAAAGATATCGCAAAATTCATGCAAGAAGTAATTTTGATTGAAAATATAGATTTACAATTAAAAATTGTAAATTTTTCATGTATTTTTCATTTATTGATTCATAAAGTGTACAGTATGGGATTATGTACGGAATAGCATATCGCATAAATGATCTCCACGCTTTTGCTGGCACATATCCACTCTTCTGGTGAAATTTTCCATGATCGTTTTGTATAATGTCTGAATTTCATTGATACAGCATTCAATTTTCTCCTTCAAGATGTGGGTGATCGTGGGGTTGTCGATATAAATTTTAGACTTCAAAAAATCCTAAGAAAAAAGTTCAATCGTTAAGTCGCACGATCTGGATGGCTAATTTTGATTACCAAAACGGGAAATTACGATCAGAAAATGATTTTTACAGTAATTGAATTGTTTTTGGGACTGCTTGTTGAAACCATATGTCATCCATATCCATATCTTGCAATTTATATCAGATACAAAAAAACTGGATTATCATGTCGCGATAACGAGCACCATTAACTGTTATTGCCTAATCAGCCGCATTTTCGAAGAAGAATGGTTCGATGATGTCTCTAGCCCAAAATCCGCATCAAATAATGACAAGTTTTGAATGCATTTGTTTCTTAATAATTACTGATGGATTTTTCGAACTCCAAATACGACAATTCTCTCATCATCAATCAAAAATGATTTTGTTCGAACTATAGCTATCAAACCTTTATTATTTTTAAAATTTTTAAAATAATTTATAATTGCTCAACAATGAAAACGCGTTATTTTTTCGGATAATGTTTCATTTTTAATAATCCTAAACTATCAGCTGTCTCGCTGTCTTTTTCTTTTTCTGTCTTTTTGACAATACTTAACCGCACAAATGGCATAAAATTCAAATCTTGCGTGAATTTTGAAACACCCTTTATTAAAATATGATGAGCGTTATTATTGTATGTTTGTATAAGCACAGAGTATAATATAGTACATGATATTTTTTCTCCAAATTTATTTAAGAAATATGTATTTCGTATTCATTTATAATAAATTAGAAACATCGTCAAACTTGTTAGAAGCGTCAAAGAAAACGTCAAATAAAAAAATTATAAGATATTTTATATAGGCTCTTTTACATTCTACAAAAATTATTTTTATAAATAACTACTATATTAACTTCTATCGTGAAATAAAATTATTATATTTTTTATATTATATACAAAATATATAGATTATATATATATTTATATATATATATGTAATATTAAGATTTTATAATTAGAAATAATTATTATATTTGCTTCGAGAATTAGATATTTGCTACTTAAATAATTCCATTAGAAACGAGACAAGATGTATATTAATATATCAATTATGTTAAAGTTTATTTTGATTTACTTTTATGAAAGATTATTTTTATATATTTTTTATATATTATTGAATTCTGCATATAAAGAAAAATTATGAAAAATTATTTGTCATTTTAATTGTTGATTTGACATTTGATCATTGGTCTTGCGATATAATATTGCATTTTCAGTGGAACAATCATTAAAAATAATTATCAAAATTGAATTGGAGCATAATTTTCAAAATCAAAATATTTTTTTATTCTATTATATAATATGCATTACCAAAAGATTAAAAAAAAATTGGGTCATAAACGTACTGTTTTTTAATTTTATGTTTATTTAAATTCATTTTATTTATAGAATATCTCTTTTTTTATAAATTGCTCATTTACAAAATAATTTTTTTATATTATATTTTATATTATATTATACATTTTTTTTATATAAATATTATTTTTAATATATTTTTTTAAACTATTTAATGATTTTTAGAATTTTCAAATCTATTTCTTAATATTATTTATAATTAAATATTCTATTGAAAAAAAATTTCTATGCTCATATTATAATACGTTATAATATATATATATATATATATATATATATATATATATATATATATATATATAATATATATATATATAATATTTATATAATATTATAATATAATATATATATATATATATATATATATATATATATATATATATATATATATATATTATAATATAATATAATATTATAATACATTAAGAGATTACTACATGCAAGATTGCACAATTTTATTATATCTATGGTGACAAAATTTCTATATAATAAATTTTATGACAAAAATTAGAATATGTTCATGGATTTTCATCACAGATTTTAATCAAACAATAACATATAAATTTTTTTAAAATGTGAACACAATCAACATAAAATGGCGATATTTTTTTTTTAATGCGAAGCAAACTTGATATAAATAATTTGGTTATTAAAGATTGCATTGAACTGGTATTAAAAATCTTGTATATAACATGTTTCTTTTATTACGATATATATAATGAACTCAGGAAGTTCTCTTTTATCAATAGAACTAGATGCAGATTTTAAAATTAGAATTAAGAAAATTCATTTATTTTGTAAATACATATTTAATAAAAAAATCATCTTTTAAATTTGTAACATACAAAGAAATATATTCTATAAATATGTGTCTCACAATAAAAACATTCTATAAACAAGAGTATTATTAAAATATAAGTATTCTCTTTTTTTTAAAAAACGACACATTTATAACTGATGATTCATTTTAGATTATTGTTTTTTGTAACAAAGAAAAACAAAAAATTGATATTAAAAATTACATATAAAATCAACTTTGTAATTATTTTTTTTTAAGGGATCTCTACCGATCCGAAGAAATCATCTATAATCATCTATAATGTATGCGATTATAATATTTTTTTTTTCATAGTTTAATAAATTATAAATAAAATGTTGAATTTCTCAATTTTTGAACATAGTTAAATATGTATCTTGATATTTTGATAGTTTATTTTAATTTAATTTATTCAACTCAAATTCAATAAAAAATCTAACAATTAAAATAATGTAATGAAATAAAAATTTTTGTTTTATAGTCTTATGAATTAATTTTAATTAAGTTAAATTAAAATTTGATTGCTTATACTGTAATAATTATTCATCTAATTATTTATTCAATTGTATTTACAAATTAAATTTATTAATTACTTTATTAATTTATTAATTATATTTAAAAATATGAACTTTACAATTTATATGTAATATAATATGTTTTATATTGTAGAAGAATATGCAACATAAGAAAAGATATTATTATATTCATATAAATGGGCAAAATTCAATTATACAATATCAAAATCTTTTGCGAATAATTTAAAAATAAAACTTATCCAATTACATTAAAAAAAAGGTTATTTAAAATAATTGTAGAAAAGGTATCTTCTCTTTAATTTCGATATTCTTATATATAGAGAACAAAATTTGGGAAAATAATTTTTTGGTACAGTAATATAATAATACAAAGATTCTCATATCTATACTTTCTATTATCCGAATATCTTAATATACGGACGTTCCATTATCCGTATGTTTTCCGTACAACGTTTGGTAGCAATGTTTAAATATAATATACTTAATTATACTTAAATTATAAACACAATAACACAATTATAAACATAATAACAAATATAAATATAATAAATATAATAAATATAATAAATATAATAAATATAATAAATACTTTCGTGTATTCAACCGATCAAATGTAATCATATCAATTCTGAAGCAGAGAACGACAACATATCACAACAGCAAGTAATCGAAAACGTAGTTTTCACTATTCAACAAAAGAAATACAAAATAGTTAAAAATCTTGAAAGTGGTAAAAGTGCAACAAATTAGCAAGAATATATGATGTTGGGAAATCTGGAATCACAGATATTAAAAAACAGAAAGGCAATATTGAAAATTATATACAGAATATAGATTCGATGGTTTGAGGCGCAACAGAAATGTAATTCCTTACGCAGCTGCTTGTAAAACATTTATGTGACTTGCCTGCTAAAAAGATATAGGATTCTTAGATGTTGAAAGAAACTATTAATTTTTTTCATTTCTATTTGAATAAATAATGTTTAATGCAAAAGAAAGTAATTGTTTTATTATACGAAATTTCCACTATCCGGTCTCTTTGCGATTACAGGAGTCTATTGTATACCGATATATATAATTATTTTCTGCATATATAGTTGGTATTCATTTTACAATAATTACAAAAAATGATTGCTATTATATAGAAACCTGTTTATTTTATATATATATATATATAAAATATGTATTAAAATATTAACATTTCTCTTGTTTACATAATGGATCAATTAATATCATTTTCAATATGTACTAATAGAAACTAGATATTTTATAAATCCTTCGAAATTGTAATGAACAATGTAATAATATTAGTGAAATAAATAAATTAATATTATTATTGGAAATTCAGTTATTATAATTTTGAACTTTTATACATTATTTTTGTATTTTATATATTTAAAAATTTCGCAAATAAAATGCACAAATGTGATATTAGTTTTATTAACATATATTTAGTTAATATATATATATAGTACATATATATATATATATATATATATATATATATATATATTTATATATGTACTTTAAATACCGATAATTGCAAAGTAGACGGACAGTAAATAAGCGATTATACATTAATATTATCACAAACGCACACACGGTCGTAAATAAATAGTCAAAATTCAATAATAATAATAATTTTATGTAAATATCTGGAAAAATGAATTTAAAATAATTATGATCACAATCATTATAATCATTAAAATTGAGACATAAACTTTCGATCAAACTATCACACATATTGTGCTATTATAATAATCAATTTCAAAAAAATGTAACACTAAAATATATTTGTTAGTAATATTCATCTATAAATTTATAATAAATGACGACATAAACATATCGAGGATATAATAATTTCCTTTCTAATTCTTATATTTAATTGCATAATATTTTATAAATATTTATTTGTTAATATATTCCAATTTGAAATTTGATTATTATTACTCAGTTAATACAAAATTTATAAAATTTTTTTTCTTTTTTTTTTTGCAATGGAAAATTAATATTTTCCCATATCATTTCTATTAATAAATGCGTCATTTTTTACAAGAACGTTATTAAGCATGCTACTATTTTTTCATATTTCATTTTATAATATTCATTATATTCTAAAGTTATTATTGTCATTTTATATCTAATTATATTTCTATCCATATCATATTTTAATTTGAATGAAATATCCAAATAGTTTAGCTTTCGAAAGCTAATACTCTGTTATTTTCCACATAATTATTAGTAAGGAAAAGCATATTTTCATTTAATGCTTTATTAACCTTTAATAATATTACATTCATTGATCTAGATTCGGTTACATCTTTGATACTTATCTGGCAGTCGGACTATGATGTGTTCACAATGAAATCTTCTTAACGAAACGTGCGTGCCTTCAGAAAAATCCTTTTTTAATTTAATTGAGTCAAAATTTTTCGGTAGAATACACCAATAACTAATAATATCGCTGCCGATTCGCAATTAATATCCATCAAATTCAAAGAAATTCCTCGCTTGCGCGGTGATCTGTATAAAAAGATTTTATGATAAACAGATCGGCGCATCTCTCTTATTAGATTCGCGGAACTAGAGCAATATTATTTGTTTTGTCTTTGAATCAGCCGTATTTGAAATATGCCATCGTTAGGATCGGTTCAGCTAGTCTGAGATATGTCAGAAATATACAATTATAAGTATTGACTAAATTCTCAAAGACAATCTTCTCACATCACATCGTTCTTGTTTAAACTCAACAGAGACTCGTGCGCGGTAAAAACAAAAAGAATTTTTATATGAAAAATTTTTCCGAATGTAATGTTTATAAATCTCGTGAATAAGACTCGCAAACAGTTTATATTTAGATAATTTCAGAATATTTTCATTTTCTTTATTCTATGCATTCTATTCAGTTATTTTATCACATGTTTTATCATTTCTAATTCTATATCTTTTTATTTTCATAATCATATTTTTTTTCGAAATTCTTTTAATTTGCATTTTTATATTATTGAAAAAAATAATACTCGATTCATTTTTATTTGTCTTTAAATCTATTAAGCGATTTTGAATCTCTCATTATATCCCAGTGTAATTTCTTAATTTTGTTATCTAATTTTCGTTTACGTTCTTTTAAAATTTGTAAATATGTTTTATGCATAATTTAAATATATTTAAATGCATATAATTAAAATATGATTTTATCAAATATCAAATACATAAATATTCACGATATCTTATGATGTAATAAATAAATTGTTTTATAGAAAAATTGCCGTTATTATTGTTTCACCTCAATATTTTTGTCATTTTCAATAAATTTACATCTTATTGTTTCAATTTGTATCTATTTTTTTCTTTTTTTTTTTTTTTTGCTGTTCCATTCTTTTACAGTGAGTTTCACTTTTATTTCTTAATTCTTTAAATAATTTATCGATTCATCATTAATATATTTCTTTTCTTTATCTATAGCTAATCAAATGGCTTTTAATTAAATTAATTAAACTTTTTTTTAAACGCCATATATATTTTTTAACGTTTTTACATACTTTCGATTATATGCTAATAATTGAATTTCAATACATCCATTAAAATCATTAATGGATATGTATTTTTTTTATTGCTTGAATTTATTTGTATCACATTATAATACATCAAAGTGCATTATATCGAGTAAAGTTCTTAAATTTATTTGATATTTTTATTCTTTTTGAATATCATAGTTTTCAATTTCTGTTTAACATTAATCTTTTTTAATTATTCTGCGCATAATAATCCGAATTCTTTTTTTCTAATTTTCTGTACTACTAGGAATGTATGCAATTATTTTTGATTGTGCATTTAATATGTTAACGTTTTGTTCCTTCATATATTTATAAATTATAAATTATTTGATCTAATTTATATAAATAGTTATTGCAATTATTTCACTATTTTTTATTATTGCATTTATTATCACTAAACTTTATTTCAAAATGATCATCAATCATTTTTTAACTGATAGTTAATTTTCGTATAATATTATACATATGTTATATATTTTACTGTAATAATGTAATAATAATTCTTCCTACATTGAATTTATTTAAATATTTAATACTACTTATATCTTCTAATGTGTGATCGTTTTAATACTTGTTGCACTATTTATAGAAAATAAAAAATTTTTTATTTTATTTGTCACGTGATTTATTCTTTTTGAATCATATTATTCATTTGACGATTATATACGAATTTGCATTAAAAAAAAATTCATTGTTATTATCTTTTTCTTTATTTATTTATCTTTTCTTTCTTTTGTTTTCAGATTTTATATTTTCTCTTTTACAAAAATAATTTTAGCTCGAATGAATTTTCTTTTCTTGGATTAGAACTAATTTGTAATTTCTATACTATATAAAAATATGGTAACTTGTTTCAGATAATTCAATTGATGATATTCGTTCTTTATTTTTTCTTTATTTTTTCTTTAATTTAGCATTGAAAAAAAATTTTAATTTTTGTTCGAGTTTGTTTTTAAAAATATTTATTAAATAATTATAAGATTCCGATAAATTATACAGCATTATCATGAAAAAATATATCATTGATAACTTCTTCAATTACTTCTAACTGATTATATAAGTCGATTATATTTTTATATTTCCGAGAGTTTTAGATTTTGAATATTTTTAAAGAAAATAACGAATCTTACTTTGATAGATTCTTAATGTAATTTTACAGTGCAATCTAAACCTCTTTTTCTTTATTGGCTATGAAAATATACACAATATCTTTCATCAAGAAACTGTGGTTTTAATTGTTATTTTTGATTAGGATTCATTCATTTTAATATCTCTAATCGATTTTGATTAATAAAATCCTATACTTTTTTTTATTTAATAACAATTCTATTTTATAATCTATGATTCGTAATGATTGGTTATTTCCATTTTCTTTAAAGTTTATAATTTTTTATATACTTCTTGAATTGTATACTATATAATAATATTATAATATACAAGAAATTGAATTTTAATTAAACATTTTACCGAGTTCTATGGTAATCTCTTGAAAATTAAAGTTTTTTTTAGATTCTCTTTTAATATCTTTATTTTTTGTTTTTATGCGTACATGTGTAGATCGACGAATGGTATTTACGAAAGCAAATAGAATAACAAAGATAGTTCTTTCACATTAATTTTTTTTTCATAATATCGGATGATATTGTCAATACATTTAATTCTTACTTTTAAATACATTAAAATGTGACCAATTAATATAAATAAATATTTGATATTTAAAAAAATTTTTAAATTATTATATTATAATCTATCTTGTAATTTTCCTATCATTTTTGATGATGAAATTTCATATATAGAAATAAACAATGCTCTTTGTGCGCAATTTTAGTATAAATAAATAGCAATATAATAATAATACAATAGTCAATAATAATATTTTGAGAATATACTATGAATATTAATAACAATAACAAAAATATTAATTATTATATCTTTATAAAATTTGATTTGCTCATTTTTCTTTTTAGAAAATAAACACTATTCTATTTGTTTTTGATTTCATTTTCAACAATCAACATGTTCTTCAAATTGCAAGGTATGCTTGATGATTTTACAGCAAAATTTATAATATATATAAAATTTTGTAATTTTGTAATATTATTTAATAAAGGTACCTCAAATAATAACACTCAATATTTTTAATATTTTCTATTATCTATGACTATAAAGAATTATATGTAATATTATATATATTAAGCAAATTGCATATAAAATTAAATAAATTATAAATATAATAGGAATATTATTAATATACTCATATTAATTTTTATCAACGATTATTATTAAATGTTCTATTAATTTAAATAACAATTCAACATATTTTAAGATATAAACATTATTTATAAACTTATAAACATCATTTGACAAATTTTCATTTATATTATATTGGCATAAAATTGACAAAAGATGAAATTAATATTTTTAGATATTTTTAAGAATCACAAAATAATTTTAAAAACATAAAATTAAATATCTTTTAAAATTAATAAATTTAATAAATCAATTAGATGTAACATAAAATTTTAGTATTCCCGAATTTAAATTCTTTGATCCTTTGAATCGTGATTATATTTAACGATATCGGTTCTTTATCGATCAATGATTGATATAGAAACAGAATTTACTTAATTTTTTATATAAATACTTTAATATAATCTTCTATTCGATTAATAATCTTAATAAG
The DNA here is from genome assembly GCF_029169275.1 of Apis cerana. Lineage (NCBI taxonomy): Eukaryota > Metazoa > Arthropoda > Insecta > Hymenoptera > Apidae > Apis > Apis cerana. Next base: position 2,174,099 of record NW_026893558.1, on the reverse strand, counting down.
TAATCTTAATCTTAATACAATAAACTATTGCCATTTTTGCATCAATATTTAAAAAAAACATTTAATATTTTAATACGAAAAAGTGAAATTTTAATATCTGTTTCAATTGATGATGAATTTTTTATAAAAATTGCTACAAAAATATTTTGAAAAAAAATTATAAAATCTTTTTAATGGAAATGAATATTATAAAACACGATGTATTCTTTATGTAAAATATTTTCGAAAAATTTAGTATAATATAATACATATAAAAATGAACAATTGAATGTATAAATATTGATATTTATATTATATTACATTATTCTGATATTTTTAAGTTATATTCGAATACGCAAAATTATGTATACGTTATATATACGTTAAAAATTATGTTTAGGATTACCTATTTTTTCATTGTATGTATCATTTTCTGATTGTATAAAGATTTACACAATCTTTACACAATCAAATAAATTAGAAAGTTTTTTTATATATTTATTTTCTGAAAGAAAAGTTTCATTATAGAAAGAAAATTTATAGATTTCTTTTTTTGTGTCATTCAAATATTTAAAATTTTTCTCCTATTATTATCTATAAGTTATTGATAAAAATAATATTGATGTTATTTTATTTTCTTTTTTTTATCTATTAAAGACACATTCATTGTGAGATCCTTTCACATGAACTTAATCAAGCATATACTTATCAAATTCTATTAATTCCATTAATTCCACTCAATAGTGGAATTTTTATTAGTACTTTATAATTTATATTTTTATTTAAAATCATTCAACATATCAGAACCATTATCAAATAAGAAATTATAGAATGTTTAATATGGACTTTTCTCAATTTAACAAAAATTATTTTTAAATAAATAATCATTGTACTAATTTGTATCGTGAGGTAAAACTATACTTATTTACATATATAAAGGAAAATTAATATAAAAATATGTATATAATACTAGAATTTTATAGGTACAAATAACAGCACATTTACTTCGACAATTGGAAATTTGTTATTTAAATTAATATTAATTCTATTAGAGATGAGATAAGATCCATTTATAAATATTAAACTTGAATTTAGTATGATTTACTTCTGCCAAAGTAATTTTATATTCCTCTCTTTTTATTAATTTTCATAATTTTGATATATATAAAAATAACCATTTTGAGTGTTTTCTTCACACATAATGAGTGAATAGCTTTAATTTTTTAATCATTTATCAAATACTTTTGATATTATATTATTGAGTTCTATTTATATTAGTTTATGTTAATAAATTATTTGTCGTTGACTTTACATTGGTTTATGCAGATGATTTATAAAATTAATTATAAGATCTATTTTCTGATATAATATAATCTAAAACTATTTAGAAAATAGTTTCTTACGGGCAAAAGTTTCTTACATCAATAGCAACATTGAAGAAAATTTTATATCTTAAAAAAAAATATCAATTTGTAAATTAACATTCATTAAAAAAGTCATTTCGTAGTATTCTAAAAGGAATTATTTTGTAAATAAGTATTCTATTTAAAAAAAGATGATATTCTCTATATAAATACTTTAAATAAAATGAATCAGAGAAAAATATATTTATAACCTATGGTTTCTTTGAAATTTTTCTTTTTTGTAATGAATACTATATGAGATAAAAAAATTTGAAAATCATAAATCAATTCTGCAATTATTTCTTTAATCTTTTATCGATTTAGAACCATCTGAAGATAAGAAATTATTTTTCAAAGCTGTGACAAATAATTTTTAAACATTATTTGCATGATGCAGTTATGATAATTTATAATTGCACTAATAAATGTATAATAATAATAATAATAAATAATAATATATACAACATATATATGATAAATATATATGTTTATAAAAATATAAGACATTTTGAAGATTGGATATAAAAATGAAGATAATTCATATATATCTAAGATTTAATTTAGTTGTAAGCATTTTAAGTTTACATTATATAAAATAAAATAGTTGAAGAACGAAAACTTTCAATTAGATGCAGTAGTAATGTCTTTCATATATATATGGCAATATCACTTACATAGAACTTCTTAACAAAAAGTAAATATATATAATATAAATAACTCTTTTAAATGTATATAGAAATGAATATTTCTAAGTTTTAGTAAAATGTAATATACAATGATCATAATATACAATGATCATAAATATTATTATGAAATATATTTATCATTAAAAAAAATTTTATAATTTTTAATTATGCAATTTTACATAATTTGTTATTTAACTTATTTAAGATTTATTTCCAAAAAATATTCAGAATTCAGTACGATGATTATATAACTTCGTTTACTGAGTAAACAAAAATGTGATACGTTACTATTGCGCATCTTTTATTTTATCAGTATTCTATCTAACACAAAATTAAAATTAAGATTTCTAAAACCTTATGAAACATTTATAATTCATTAATTAAATTATTCTGGATCACCAATTTCGCCGTAACAGCGATTTTTCTGTCGAGAAGTTATAGTTTTTCATTTTTTCAATTCAACATTTTTCATCCAAATTGAATTTTCATGGAAAAATTTAATCATTATCAATGCGAATTTGTTGTGTTGGATTAACTAACGTCTCTCTGATCATTTTCTATCGCCAATTCGCCGTAACAGCGATTTTCTTATCGAAAAGTTTTAATCAAAATCAATTTTTCATGTCAGAATTTGACATAATTTGCTAAATTTTTTGTTGGATGTCTTTGTTTTCGAATCCGAAATCGCTGTAACAACGGTTTTTGCGACGAAAAACTACAATTTTGATGAAAACCGAATTTTCGTGTCGGAATTTAACGTATCTATGAGAAATCGTTACTATCAACGAAATCAAAGCGGAATAAGCCAAGCCAACAGAAAAACACAGACGCCCACACCCACACACACACACACACACACACACACACACGCGCGCGTATCTAAAAAAGAATATATACAAACCAAAACGCAATTTTATTGATTATTACACGTCAAGGTGTTTATAATGAAAGCGTATGAAGAAGAGGAAATTTTAAAATCTTTAGATTTGGGCACTATTCAACCGACTATAAAATATATATAAGAAGTAAATATAAGAGTAAATATATATGTAAGAAGTATATATAAGAATTTTCTTAGCTCATTCAAGCAGTAAATATTGCACATTACATTCAATTTTAGCTGATTACTTTTCTACAAGCGGTTTATACGCTACGGTCGAATAAAAAAGTAGAAATTTTAGAATATCTTGAATATTTGAAACAACATTGAAACGACTGTATCTCCGAAGATAATAGAGATACATATTGTTTCCTCCGCTCATTGCAAGCAGGAAACATTGCTCTTTATGTTCGATTGTAGCTGGTTACTGTACGACAAGTATTATATGCTATGATATATTTTTATGTTTTTTACGTTTCATTGCATTTCATGCATTTTCCAAATAAGATACAAAATTGTCAGAAGAATTTAGTTCCGAATATTAATTCAGATCAAAATGATTTAAGCGTATCAAAAGAACATTAACGTAACATGTAACAGGATGAACAAGATAAAATAATAAGCATTGGTAAGAAGATTAGATTTTAATTTCGTATTTTTTTAGATTTTAGATTTTTGTATTAAGATCTAGACTAAAATATTTAAAAATTTTATGATTGAGTAATGTTGAATGATGTGAAACTTAACTTTATTTTTTAATGTAAATGATATGGGTGATTTTTTTAAAATGATCTATGTATGGTATAAGAATAAAAAATTGAAATTAATATAAAAATTTATATACTTTATTGTATATTTTATTTATTTTATATAATTTTTATATTAATATTAAATTATATTAATATTTATATAAAATTTTTTAATTTATTTTTCGGCATCTTTTTTAATTTAACATTTATCTTCTATTATGTACAAGAATTCTCTTTATTCTTTTTCCGTTATACTTTGTAATTTAGATATACTTTACATTAACTTCTGTTTCATAATATATTTTTTCAAATTTTCAATTTTTACTTTAAATGTTTAATTTTACAAATGGATAATTTTTATAATAAATTAAATTAAATAATTTATTTTTATTATATTTTCAATTGACATATGTTTGTAAGATTATGATGTATTTATAATTAAATAATGAATATTTATAATATATATATTCGATTTTCGCGCGTAAAATTAAAATGAATAAAAATAAATTGAAGTAAACCACATCGCTTCAACTAATCAAAAAGGCCCAGTAACGAAACGAGTCAGTGCGCATCATAGTGCGCATCATAATGCGCATGGCAGTAGTTCATAGTTGAAAATCGTGGTGCCGGCTGGTCACGTTTTGTTCTGAAGTGCGAAATACTTAAAATTCTTACCGATAGGATATGATATTATAATTATTATTTATATTTAACAATAAGTTTTAATAAGTTTTGTATAATATGCATTTGTTTAATCATTATTATAGCAGAATTGAAGATTTTTGATGAAGATGACGAAGGATAAAGATCAATTATCATTTCATTGGAACTTCGAAGACAAGATGGCTTGAAAAATGTAAGTGAAGATGTAATCCATTTTTCACAAATATGATGAGATTTATTTTAAAGAAATATAATTATAAATTTCTTTTTATTGACATAAAATTGTTAGATTACAATCAATATAATATTTCACGTATCTTCGTATATATATATTTTACGTATATGTATATTTTGTGTATACATATATAAATTTTACGTATATATATATTTTATATATATATATATTTTACGTGTACATATATATTTTAAATATATATATATGTTTTCATGTATGTATTTTTTCCGATACTATTGCTATAATATTATTTATAATATTATTATATTAATTAATATAATATTATTTGTTTCTTTTGATTTTATGATCAGTTTCAAAACTGAAAACATTTTTTATAATTCAATCTTTCAGAAAATTGGTGGTTCGTTATTGTATTATATTCTGTATGTTCAATTTGTCGAATTGTTGTTGAGCATATTCTCTTTCTGTTTTGAAATTCGATACATCGAATTAGTTACGCTAAATTTCATTCTACTGTTGACATTCGTGACGATTAGAATTTCTTCAAGTGTGCTTTATCTATTTGGTAATATTTATTTAATATTTATTTTCTTTTACTTTTTATACTATTGTTTTATAAATACATGTTTATTCAATTATTTATGGAATATTATTGATAATTCTCTGATGAATTTATTTTTTTTTTATTTGTTTATTTGATTAGTTTATTTGATCAGTATATTAATTTGTATTATGAATTTTTATGAAAATAGAACTAGATTATTTCAATACAATTAGCTTAATTTTTTGCATACATATTATTCTTTCATTGCACATATATGTATATATCTATATATATATATATATATATATATATATATATATATATGTATATATTTGTATATTTGTGTATATATTTATTTTAAAGATTCAATTTTTATGCATAATAATTGATTGTTGAGATTTTATTTTATTTTATTTTATTTTATTTTATTTTAGGTTGGAAAAAATTTTCAATATGGATGTCATGATATATTTTACATAAAGAAAAAAAAAATATAAATAAATATTTAAAATATAAATAATATAAATAAATAAATATTTTTATTGTAAAAAATGGTAAGCACTTCTGCATTTTTTTTATTAAATTATTAATTATTAAGTTACATAATATATAGATATCATTTTTTATATAATTCATAATTTGATTACTTACATTATACTATTGTTTTATAAATACATGTTTATTCAATTATTTATGGAATATTATTGATAATTCTCTGATGAATTTATTTTTTTTTTATTTGTTTATTTGATTAGTTTATTTGATCAGTATATTAATTTGTATTATGAATTTTTATGAAAATAGAACTAGATTATTTCAATACAATTAGCTTAATTTTTTGCATACATATTATTCTTTCATTGCACATATATGTATATATGTATATATGTGTATATATATATATATATTTGTATATATTTGTATATTTGTGTATATTTGTGTATATTTGTGTATATATTTATTTTAAAGATTCAATTTTTATGCATAATAATTGATTGTTGAGATTACTTTAGGTTGGAAAAATTTTCAATATGGATGTCATGATATATTTTACATAAAGGAAAAAAATTTAAATAAATATTTAAAATATAAATAATATAAATAAATAAATATTTTTATTGTAAAAATGGTAAGCACTTCTGCATTTTTTTTATTAAATTATTAATTATTAAGTTACATAATATATAGATATCATTTTTTATATAATTCATAATTTGATTACTTACATTAATAATTGAAAATTTGAAGATAATAGGAAAGATTTTGAAATGATCTATAATTTGTTATTTTTCTTGTAAATTTTCTTGTAAACTTGTAAACATTTTCAAATATTTCTATAATATGACATAAATATTATATTATATGACATATTATATGGCAAATAAATAAAATATTATTACAGAATATAACATTATATTTTATACATACATATATTATATAGAATATAACATTTTATTATATTCGGTGTGTGAAAAATAGAATCAGTCTTTCTCTTAAGATAATAGATAATTAGAATAAATAATTATTGATCATGCAAAGAAAATTTCAATAAAAAAAATCAATCTAAATTTCAATCTTTTGTATTCAATGTTTTTGAATAGAATTTCAATGTTTATTATTATTAGAATTATTAGAAAAATTCAATTCTTTATTTTCTTATTGAAGTTTAAGTTTCTTATTGAATATAATTTCATTTTTTATTATTCCAAAACTTCAATAAATACTATTTTTAAGAAAAAAATTATTTTACATTTTATAACAGCTTTCAAGAGACAGCTTCTCCTGCATTTTATTCTTAAAAGATGTTTGTATTCAATGAGCAATGTGGTCAGTAGAGTCAATGTTTGTCTCATAATAGTATTTTTTGTTTTTTAGTGCATAATAAGTTAGTTCTAAATAAATTTAATTATGATAATTATATGCAAAATTAGAGTCAATGCTTATTTATCAATTACTTAACATAAATGCACATGTTAATAGTTTCTTATTTTTATTTTTTTATTTTAAATATCTTTTTTTTCTTTTTTCTTGATATAAGAGAAAATCAATGTTTTTTTCAAGAAATCATCTACTATGCAAGAAGCTAGTTATCTTTTTATCTATAAAAGTTTTCACTCTATTGTTATCCTATTGAAAAATACATTGTATATATTATAAAATTCCAACTTTTAAATATTTTCAAATTTAATTTTTTTATTTAAAGATTTTATTATTATTTTTATTATCACTTTATCTTATTATTAAGATAATAAGATAATTGTCATATTATTATCTTATTAAACTGCTGATATTTACATAAGTGCATATTTTTATAAAAAATAGATAAACCATTTAGACAGAAATTTGTCATGATTAAATAATTCCAAAAATATTTTTTATGTTGCATATTTTGCATATTTTACATATTTTTGCATATTTTCTTTATATTGTACGTATTTATATATATATATTTTTTGTATATATTTCTTTGTGTGTATATATATATATTGCATATTTTGATAAAATTTGTGTAAATATCTGGAATTTAGAATTTATTATTAGAATTTATTTAATATTATTTTTTATTATTATATTCATATATATATATATTCTAACGTTCTGTTTTGTGTTAAAAATTTTTTCAGTTCTCATCGAGTAAATCCCATGAACCATAATGTCATTGATGGCAGATTCTACGCATCTAATGGTGAGTCGCATGTATTTTTGTTATTCCGATCATTCAATCATGTAGGATGAGAGATCCAAATCGATATGAATGTTATATATGTAGAATTTTGCACAAATACAGTGATCATGGGTATTTATTATACCCATGAGTAGTAACAGTTTCTTTTTATTATTAGCTCAGGTTAGGTCTTTTTATGTATTTTCGAATATTAATAATTTTTCAAATTGTTTGATATTAAATTATTGTTATCTTTAATTAAACATTAAGATTATTAAGAATAATCTGAATTAAATGTCAAATATTTAAATAATATGCATTTATATTATAAATTAGACGATTTAGATATATATTATAAATGCAACGATATTTTGAATATTTTTAAAATATTTTATCTTTTTTTTCATTAAACATTATAGTTGTTAATTTTCAAAATGGTATATGTAATAATTGTTTCTTTTGATTTGTTGAAAATACATAAGATATTATATATAAAGAAATACTTCGCGACAGACAAATTTTGATATCGAAGCTATAAGTTTTGAATATTTATTTCTTTTTTTAAAAAATTTATTTTGATAGAAAAATCATCTGAAAATATTTTCGTTATTATTTATTTTTGAGTTAATTCATTAATTTTTTAATGTTATTTTAATCATTTTTTAGAAAAATTCCTGTTACTTAGTTTATTTTGTTAAACATAAAGTAAAATTTCAATTATTAATAGTTTAAAGTAGAATTTCATTAATATTTTGATGCAATGAAATTAATACAAAAGTTCATTAGCTCGTTAAATATAAAATATTTATACTAATTTATTTTTTTAGCTTAGGATTTTCAGATAAGCCTTTCCGTATTCATTGCTAGTATCTCACTCACGTGGCTAGGTGCCATTTGAGTGAGAGAAAGTCGATGAGCATAATGATCCTAATCGATAAGTTTATTAAAATTTTTTAATGATTGATGATGCGTTATCATCAAGTGTATCGTGCACAACATATTTTTCACATTCTGTATGCGTTAGGCTGTGGAATTCGTTTTCACTATTAATAATAATTACTTCAAATTATAATAATTATATTTTATTTTATATTATCTGTCTGAATAACATGTTTTTTTAGAAAAGTATTTTTTTTCGATTAAAATATTTTACGCAATGATCGCTAGGTATCATCAGTTGATTTCAGAAAAATGGTACGTAAAATTAGTATTCGAGTAATATGCCAAATCCAGATATCGGAGATGTTTCGAAACATTTTCTTAGTATAGGCTTTTGGACCCGGATATTTATTTTTTAAATATAGGATTAGGATAGGTAATATATATCTGCACTAAAGTACGGATCGTTAAGGAAAAGACGGTCCAAAATATGGAGATAGAAAAATTAAAAAATTTGTTAAATATGTAAAATAAGAGGAAATGATCATCGTTCAATTAACTAATCCAGCATGATGTTTTCTTTTTTGATAATATATTTTACTAAGAGCGAATTTGTGAGCATTTTTATATTGTCTAATGTGCATATGAAAGAATAAAAACGCTTAATATTCATTGAAAACATATACGATAAAAATCTGTAAAAAGTGATCGTTCAAACGAAAAAATAGTTAAAATTAAAATTTGTATGTTGAATTATTCACCGTCAAACGATTGACGTGGAAATAACTTTTACGGCATTTTAATGTAAAATGCTGTAGAACTATTTTTATTTTAGACTAATTTTGTCGAAATTTATAAATATTCGACTAAATAATTACGGTTATATGATCATAATATGAAACAAAAAAAAAAAAAATGTAAAAAAAATTCTTGATTATCTAGTATTGTTACTGCTTGCATTCGTAATATACATAAGTTTTATCTATACATATCGATAGAAATAAAATCCTATATTTTTGAGAATAAAATATTGTTTATACGAATCTCGTGGAATAGAAATTCTCATAAGATTTTTTATAATATAATTTTTATAATTTTTTCTAATTATAAAATAATTTTGATTTTATTTCTAAATTGCTTATGTTCTAAATTGTTCTAAAAATGATTAAAATCGATTTATTCGATGATATTTACCGAATTTTAAATTTTATCATTAATTTCCTTACAGAATTTTATTTCTGTATTATAAGAAAGAAGACGCAATATAAGGAAATTGAAAAACATATAGGCCAAACCATTTCATTGCAAAAGTGAATAAAAAAAAGTTTTTTCGTTTAAATATGCAAAAACATGTATTTAAATTTCATTCTCAATTTACAAACCATTTAATGATCCACTAAAAATACTTGCAACATCCAAGCAAGGATTTTCAGGAGCGCGAAAAATTGTCTTCGCTTAATTTAGCAGTCAAATCCGATATATCTGGGTGCATCGTGTATCATCGTTAACATCATTTTAACTTTCCTCTATCTTTTATCTCCTCTCCCTAGCAGACCATGTATGCACCTACTGATAAGGTATTCTGATGGATGATTCGATGCGATTCAGGTCAACTTTTTATAAGACAGAAGAAGCTAGACATTGGACCGGTAATGGTCCCTCTTTATATACCTTGTATACGCAAGTTGGAAGAGCGAGTCTTGCTTAACGACGCGATTCAGCGATGCGAAAGGAGGCAGAAGCGTGCAACAACCGCCTTATTGTTCGATGTGCATCTACAAATACCCGATAGCCACGCGCGCGCCGCTCTCATTAAAGTCACGTGACCGCTTGTCACATCTTATTAAGTGGCAGGAAATTTCATTTTGAGATCCGATACTAGCGCGGCTCTAGTTAAATGCGATGTATCGCTTCATCAGTCGCGTTATAGACCGCAACAAGAGTCGGGTAGTGGTGCATGCCTCTGCAACTGGCATCATCGACAAATCATTGAGGGTGAAGTGACGTCCAGAATAAAAATTGTCGTAGCCAACTAGGTAGAGTTGTCAGTGATCGAATGGACACTTCTGATAGGCCTTTTCTCGATAAAACGACCTGTTCGTTCGGTGATGTTTCAGTGCCACATGAAAAAGCAATGTAAATCAGCCAATTTGAATATTGCTCTATTGGATGTGAAAATTTATAATGATTAGGAACGATTCGATTTGTTTATAGTCATAAGAATAGTAGTACTTTAATACTATTCTTGAAATTTGAGAAACAAGAATTCTTAAAAGTCAAAGGGAAATTTTTAGATTCAATGTTTAATTATTGTATTACGTATAAATATACTCGATTCTTCAATGACTCTCTTGCATAAACGATGCAATATATTTGATATAAAGCTAAAGAATATTCAACTTGATTAAATCTGCATGATAATTATATAGTTATTTATCCATATATCTTATCAATTTATATGTCATTTATACATAAAAGTTGGATATTCTATAATTGATACGTTATAAAATAATAAATGATATTGCGAATTTTAGTAATTACACGAAATATGAAATTTCAATAAAATCATGAATTGTTCGTATCTCAATTTGTATATTTTAATGAAATAAATTGACAAATGAAAGATTTCGCGAATAATGTGTCAATTAACATATAGATTCTATTACAAGATATTTTTTCATTGTTATGCTGATAGTAATTATTCATCATTTATAAATAAATATTGTCATCAATTCTTTCACAAGTAATTGCTCTTCTATTCTCTATCTCAAATTAATCAAAGCAGTAATAATTTTGAATCACTGTATCTTCAAAGATAGTAGCGATACCTATAATTTTTGGAAAGTCATTGGAAGCGCAGAATCTTACTCTTTAAATTGCATTTTCATTTGGCACGATCCATCTTCGGGTTTCAGTCATCATCATTCAAACGAAAAGGCAATTTTCAAATTTTTATTTTAAAAATTCGGAAAACTTTGAACCATATCTTCAAAGATAATAGCGCTAAAAGTAATCTCTAATTTTTGAGATTAGATCGTTGGAAACGCAGAACCTTGTTTTTTAAGATTCCAATATCTTACATTACTAAAATCAAGAAATTTTATATATATATATATATATATATGTAAGAAATTAATCTTCACATTATATTTATATTATGAAATCAATGAAGCACTATTTATTATTTGTGTTCTGTTGCATAGAAATTATTGTCGAAATGTACTTGCTTTCTATCTGTTTATCGAGTTTCTTTCTCTTCTATAAAATGAAAAATGAATCTAGATGTCATGGAGTAACTTATTCCCGAGATAAAGCTACGTTACAGATCTATCTCTCTCGTGATAAAATTACGATACTTTCCTTATCTGGTAATTATTCAACAACTGCGAAGTGAAATAACTTAGAGATAAAAAAGAAAAAACAGAAGGTAGATAAAATGATGGTTCAGGCATAAAAACCCAAGACAAACCTGCTAGATACGAGCAGATTTCCTTAAGATGGAAACAATAGCAACAATAGGAAAGTACAATGAAGTTAAACGTGCCGTTCTGAAATCTCTTAAGGCTGTAATTTTTATTTAACGGCATTCCTTTTCTCTATCTCTTTTTCTCTTTTCTCTGTTAAAAACTTATTCGTTATCGCGTGAAATCGTAACGGGAACATTAAGGGAATTGTTTCATCCCCAACCTCATTTCATTGATTCCTGCAAAACACTGACAAAGGTTTCTTGGCGTATTTCGGAATATTTGAAAAATTTTAAAACTCGATTAGTTCGTTCATGAGATTGAAACACTGAAATTAACAAAATTATTTTGCATAGCAATTTTGAATAATAATTATTGATTTATAGGTATATAGATTAATAGTTTTTATTTTAAAGTAATAAAAATTGCTTTAAAAATTTTACAATTTTAAATAATTTTAAATACGAATAACTCTCCAATGACAAAAGGAATTTTTATTTTTTTATTTCAAGATTATATTTTTTCTTGTATATAAATTGTAAATAAATTGCATAATCTGATTGTTGATTCTTAAAATTTTTTAATTTATTTTTCTACGAAGTAAAATTTATTTCGTTTCTTTATATCTATTTAATTTTAAACATTTGAGATTAATTTTTCATGTTAAAATTATGATAAATTATGCATATTTAAATTACTGTTTCACTTTTATTTTGTTACTGCGTTAAAATATACATTTTAAAGATCATCATCTTGGTTACCAAGATTCTCTTCCTCGAGTAGTCCCTCGAACATTATATACACAATTCCCTATCGTACAATATTCAGGACTACGATCATGTCTGTAATCATAAGAGACCATATTGTGGCTTGAATAACATGTATGGTGTTGTTCCAAGAATTCCGTAACAGTATAGAGAAGTTAAATAATATAAAATTGTAATTTTACATTTATGAAACGCGTTGAATAAAGTTCTTCCAATTATATTTTTATTATCTATTGGAGAAATTAAGAAAATATTAAATAGTGATAATCAAATATGAATCTATATCGACATTTTTCTGGATTTTGATGTATAAATATGTTTTAGAAGAAAAGATTTCAAACAACTTTTTCCTATACGTAACTATCAATCGATATTAGTTTTCGATAATCAAATAGTTGAATTATATAATTTTAAGTTATATATAAATAAAATTTTGATTTTATTCAACGATATATAAAAGATATATTTACTTAATCTCTGATTATTTTGATTACAAATTGAAACACAAATTGAGAATTAAATCCAAGATGATCTAATCTTTCATTTTCACGTTTTTAGATATTGTCGAACCAAAGTTAATATTTAGTGTTCCTCTTATTATTAAATAATAATTGATTTAAATAAGTCTAGTTATTTTCGTTTGTTTCTCCAAAATTAATAAAACGAGAAAGGAGATGCCTCGAAAAAGGAATCTCTTCAGTTACCTCGACCTTTGTTTCACCGCAGATGGCCACTGGTTGTCCTACTTTCAAGCAGGACTTCCCTTTTATCGAATAAAGTTGGCCATTTTGTTCCCGCCAGTAGTCTCGAGTCGGTCCAGTTGTTCACAATACATTTCCGTTCGAACGATTGTCCGATAGAATTCCGGTGAATCAAAGCGAATTGCTCTTCACGTGCTCTCAAACCTTCGATCGGAATATTTTCTTTCTTTCTTTCTTTCTTTTTTTTTTTATTTCTTTTTCTTTTTTTTTCGCCGCGAAACTGATTATTCGATGGAAAGTGAAGTATCAGCTTTTAACACGGAACCATGAAGAAGAAAGCTTGCCTCAAAGAGATTGCGTCTTGGGAATTTCGTGTCTTTCGTTTTGTCATGTCTTTTCCTCGAAACGAGCGGAAATTATATCTTTATCGTAACGTGAAGTCGATACAATCGCATCGGGAACGTTTGTTGAATCGAGAATGTTTGTCTTCCGTGCCTCGATCCCCTCTCCCCCTCAATCGAATCAGAAATGCTTTATCGTATTTATTAAACGATTTAAATCTATTTTCGTATCGTTCAATCGATTCGAATTCTATTTACTCGTCATTCAAGATATTTTTGCTATTTCGTTTAATTCAAAACTTATTTGTTAAATTATAATTTTTTTAAAATATACGAATAAATCTTTCATGGATATTTTTTCATTTTAACAAATATACTTTACTATAATTCTCATATAATTCATTGTGATAAACAAAGAACGAAACTGTAGGAATATATAAATATTATATATATATATATATATTGTATATATATGTTTCTATATTAGAATTGTAATAATTACCAAGTATTAAATATTAGTTCTCGGGATCTCCTTCCTGCAATATTAATGTTGATTTTTGAAAAACTCATTACGTTAAAATAATCTTCAAATATTAATTACCCCTATTCATGGCACGAATTTTTTTCCTATCTTTGCTTTCTTTTACGTGGTTACAATTCCGCGTGCTATAGAATTACAAGGATATTAATACATCTCGTTAAAAAATTTAATTCCCGCGTGCCGATAAATAAATTTCCTCGTTTTATTAAAATCCCGGTTAGTTTGATCAAGCGCATTTACGAAGAATGAAAATAAAAAGAAAAAGGAAAAAAGAAATGAATATGTCTTCTGTATTTTATTAAAGCTTCTCCATTGCACGCGTTTTATGAAATTATAAAACGACTATAAAAAGATGGTACATAATGGCGGTTGGTCGTTAATGAGATCGCCAATTAATTAGGTTTCATAGGTTTTATTAACACTATTTTATTAATGCGGCTTCGCTAATAGAAAAATTAATTGTGCAAAGTAAAAAACTTGAAATATTGAACAATGGAACACGTTAATTCATAAAAAAAATATTTAATTTATTAAGTCCTCTCCATTATCCTCTTCGTTCTTTTTATTTTAATTATATAAAATCTTTTCTAAAATGAGATATTTATCAAGATATCCATCAAATCGAACGCGAAAAATTTCCTTTCGACGAACTTAATTTGCGCTTTATAACTCTCTTTACTCGATGCATTCGAACACACTAGACTAAAAAAGAATTCAGCGAATACGAATCGTTGGAAATGTTTCCGATACTTCGTTAACATCTGTGCAACTAACTCTGAGCTAACATGACTTTCTCTATTTATTTAGTTTCCTCGTTTTACTTCCATCCTTTTTTCTTCTTTCTCCTATTTTACATTTTCTGTCTTTTTTTTTATCTAATTAACATTCAATGCAATTTTTAGATACTCTGTTTTCAATACGATACTAGAGAAATTTGATTACATATTTATATTTGAGATGTTCGAATGTCGAATGTTCCTAAGAATTGCTAAAGTATTAAGGAAATTCGTTTTTTTCCCAAGGCATTGTATGAGAAATCTGAAATTTTTTTCTTCTTTTTATATAATTTTTGACTCGATTTTTCTTGTTCATAATTTTAAAGATATCGTATGTTTCAATATAATAAAATTGAACGTTAAGAAACTAAAAAATTAATTAAAATTTCGAATAACATTATTTTAAATAATAACTTATCTAAAATATTCGAATAACATTTATTTGTAACTACTAATTTTCATATAATCTTTTTTCTTTCTTAATATTATAATTACATTATTTCAGTGAATAAGTTATTTTAAGTAATTTGCTAAAATAATTTTATTTTTAATTTAACCATTAAAATTTTTTTCATCTTTGTTAAAAAAAACTTTCTTTATTAAAGAAAAGAAAATATAATTATTTTCTTAAGTGAAAATGAAGAAATATTTATTCATTACGAGCTTAACAAACAAGCGGTAAAAATCTAGACACATGGTATCGAATTTAATGAATCAATTATTCCATCTATATGCTTGCAAATGTTTCGGGAAAACGCGATAAATTTCCAAGCTATTTTCTTCTCGATAATGCCGATTTCGACAAATCGCTTTGGACAGATGCAAATTTATTTACCGCAAAGTAGCAAACATCGTCGACATTGCGTACAAGCGTTCTTTCGAAATAGAAGACGGTCTGACAGTATACTAAGCAATAGCACACACGGAATCATCGTTCCAGTGTTTCCTGCGTGACGTCCGATCCAATACCGAAACCAAAGAAAATAGAAATTTCCATTGATTTACGATTGTCGGAAACTTTCGACGGGAACAATTTACATTTAACGGCCGTTCTCGACGCGTACATCGAATAATTTGTATTCGTCGAGGAGAATTATGATATTTGAGATTTTTGGTAGGTTCAATGCAACCGGCCGATTTCATTGAAATCTCATTGAAATCTCCTATTATGTTTATTGTATTTATCAAGGAGAAACAATTATAGAATTAGAATTATAAAAGTATAATTTTTTATTTTTGATTAAATTTTATGTATCTATTATAGCATGTTAGGTAACATCTGAAAAAACAATCTGATTTTTTTTAATTTAAGATTGAATATGAGAAGCAAAGTTCTATAAAATATCGTGTCTATTTTTTTTTCATTTGTAGTTCGAAATAATTTTTCTTCATTTGTAGTTAGAAATAATTTTTTCTTCGTTTCTCCAAGTTTATTTTTTGGAAGTTTATAATATTTAAATAGGATTAAGTTGGAAATTAAAAGCTGTAGCATACTTATGAGATTACGAAAAATTGTACATTGATTATGGATTGATATTATTGATAATGGATATAGGAATTATTTGATCGATTAATTTTGAGGTTTGAAAAATAAGAAAATATTATTGTATCATTCCGGTTAAATGTTTACTATACTTTTGTTTTTCTTTTTTTTTTTGTAAAAAATTTATTTAATATTATTTAAATTTATTTAGTATTTATAACATAGTATAACATAGTATAACAGTATAACATAGTATAACATAGTATAACAGTATAACATAATGAAAAATACAGCATTAGATATAAAATAAAAATAAAAATATATAGACAGGAGATAGATAGGAGAATCGATTCTAGAGAAACAAATGCAAAAGTTGGCATATAAAAATATTGATTGTGCATGAAACCATTCAAATTTTAATAGTTTATAAATTAATAACACTTCAACTGATATTTTTACATAATAATTTTTGTATTTATTTTTCAAAGATTTTTCATAATGTATGAATGTATTAACATCCTATAAATAATATACAATCTATAATCTATTATTTGAAAATAAAAAATAACTTTTAATCTCGTTATTAGTTTCAATTTATTATAGTCATAAATTTCTTCTCTTTAGTTTGTACGTTACATTCTTATCTACTGTTCGTTTTTCCAATTTTTTCCTTATTAAATTATAATAATTAAAATAATTAAAAAATCGATACAACGAAGATATCTAAATAATAAACTTTAATTTCTTTAATGAAAAATAATTAAAATGCTTGAAAATACACGAATATTAATAATAATAAATTTAATAATATTAAAACAAATTTTTAGATGTAATATATATACGAATAATCGAAAAGCTTAATCTTCGATTAACGATGATTCAAGATTATTATTCTCAGATTAAATATCGTAAATGGTACTCGAAATGAGAAAACAAGCGATTAATACCGAAGTTAAATAGAAATATCGAAATTTCGCGAATTATCGAATAATCTGCACCATCTAATTGGAAACACATACAAATAGTGGCGTAAATCTTCTTTAATTGGCGGGAAACGAGGTTCGTAAGGAAAGGAAATCCTCGCACAGATATTATTGCACAGGGTGAAGTTGAAGAGGCGGCATGAATTGGCAAAATTGCAGCTAATAGTCGTTCTATCGTGCGTTCGATCGGAATGATTTTAACTCCGGTATTACGTGGCATCTCGAACAAAATATCGGTCGATTGCTGGAACGGTAAATCCCCCTAGGGGTATATGAAGAGCTGGCTTCCAGAAACGGGATATAGCCGGCTTACGAAACTTGGAGCAGCCTAAACTTTTCCGGAGTTTATTTTTAATTCACTGCAACTTGTATCGTAGCCACGCGAAGAGTATATTCGAGAATATTTTACTACGTTCGCAACCCATGTATTTACCCGAAGTCATCGCTGACGGGAAACAAGGCGATCCCGATCGCTTTGAATTTACAATGGAAAATTTTCGAATAAATCGAACATTGCCATGCCCGTCTTCGTTTCGACGAAAATTTTCACTCCGTTTTCCTACGATGCTGGTTCCTTTTTATATTTTCCTAAAAATCTCTCTTTTTTTTTTTAATATTGTGTCATTGATTCAATTTCTTTTTCATTTTTTTTTTCCTTATCGTTCTTCGATAAATCAAAGTAACTTTATACTTTTTAAAAATTTTTATACTTTAATTCAAGTAAAAAACGGGGAATGAACGATATTAATTTTTATTTCAGATAATTGCAACGAGTTTTTAAATATTTTTATATTTAACATATAAACTTTCATTTCTTAAAAATCAAATTTCAAATAAGGGATTGTTAACCACTGGGCAAAATTATGCCTTAACACGAGGTTAGATCAGTGGATGCATTTGTGCAAAAGATAATTAGAATGCTAAATTCCTGTAGAAGATGAAAAATAATCTCAAAATCAATCGTACTTCAATTAATCGTTCATTTTTCGGAAATTTTGTTGAATTATATAACATCCTATATATATATTTTCGTATATTTTCAATACACATGTTTAATAAATTCTTAAAATTACACTATCAATATCGGTATTTTCACCAGACATTTATAAAATAGATGCGATGATGAAAGGGAGGAACTCGGGAATGTCATTCCGAAATGCTATGAGGAAAAACGAAAGATGCACAGAATGACCATCAATTTGGGGGATTGAATTGATTTTATCGAAAGGCCAGCGGCGTCAGTATTACGAGCTTGTCCGTTGTTTAGTGTTTTCTTTTACGGTTGTCTATACGGCGAGAGTATTGTCAGTATTTCGTCCAGAATTCGGTCGAAGTAGTCGAACGCTACATAAAAATTTCATATAGAACGGATTGTATCGACTCTTGTTGGAACATTGCGTTGTGACTGAGTTAAGATTGTAAAAAATGATAAGAATAAAAATCTTGGAATCCATCGATCATATTCTCTTTTTTAGAATTCTCTTATTTATTATAACTATTTTTCTTCGTAAATTTTCCATCTTGTAATCTTGATACATAATAAATGTACAAAAGTGTTTATACTCATTATCCTACAAGAAAATTTATCCATTTTCTGAAAAATTTGATTTTAATGGAAATTTGTATACATGTATGGATCATAATGAGTTATATATAAAACAATTTATTTCTTTCGACTTTCGACTGTTTTATTCAATTGCAATTATTTAGATAATTATTTTTGAATCTGCTCGAAATTCACTCGTCGATCACATCGATCAGGATCATCTTCAAACTTTAAACATCGCTTTAAATATTTTATCAAGGAAATAAAAGAATATGACCATATAAATAAGATGGAACAAACATCGATAAAATGCAATATAGTAAATAATGGCTCCATCGTTCGCTTCATCGATGTTCAGCTTTATCCGTAAATTCATAAATTACGACACACATAGTTTCCTTGTACAAAAGTTGTATCGTATCGATCCATATATACTTCAACAATACTCTCGTTATGTATCATAATTCACATTCCAATGACGTTTTCTCGAAATATTTAAGTATTCTTGTCATTTTTCCACGGATCTATTCGTTTCCCCACGCAACTGCGGAATTACTTATTCTGCGTCTTTACGACGAATTCTCTGATGGCATTTCCTATGAATATGGAATATTCTCTCGTCTGTTGCGATTTATCTCGATACCATCGAGATACCGTGAAATTTGAATCGATTTAGAGTTTTATCGTCTAAGCTTCTTATTATTTGCAATCGACGAATTTCGTAAAATAAGAGACTATATCATATTGAAAAAATAATAAATTTAATTATTTAATTTTTTTTATAATGAGATATTTATTATCGTAGATGTTTATGCAAAATAACATTTTTATAAACTTAACTAAAGAAATTGAATTTAAATAGATGATAAGATTTGTTCTTATTTTTTTCTTTAAATATCATAATGCGTATTATATTTGGAATATTTTGTGTTGTTTTGCATATTATGTGCATTCTGCGGATTTTTGTAGATTCAAATTTTGCATAAATGCATAAACACAGAATCTGTTTATCGTATAATATTTAGAAGTTAGTTTCTTTAAAAGTGTTATTCGAGGAGTTTCTTCTTAAAGAAAGGGACAAAAATTAAATCAATTATATTATATATAAAAATTTTAGTTGTAGTTTTTATATTTATTTTAAATACAATAAAAAATGATATTCGATACAATAATAATTGTAGAAAATATTATTTTATTAGTTGATAATTAAAAATTATTTATCAAAAAAAAAATTTCATACTTCATAGTCCCAAACATTTACGTATGTCATAAATCATATATGATTTATCAGTTTAAAAATAAAATTTAATTCGAAATATGACATTTATCACAAAACATTCGTTTTATAATTCAATTATTTTTATCTAAGAAAAGTGTGATCAATAATGACTCGATGAACAAAATTTGTATCAAAGAATAAAGAGATAAAATTTCAAATTGGAAAGACAGTGAAGGAAAATACGCGTAACAAAAATTTGCAAAGTTGGAGAAAACGCGAGAATCGCGATATGAGATGTTAGCGAACAAAATATTCAGCTGGCATTAAAAATAAAAATACAAAAGCGGTAAACGTTTAAACTATCCTCGAAACGACAAACAATTTAGCGAACGAAAGAATAAAAATTTAAATTCTCCACGCGTGTTATTCGCTCGGGTATGTAAGAAAAAATATATCTTCGTTATTCGAAAGAAAGAAAAAAAGGAAGACAACGAGTTGAAGAAATGTTAAAACGTATGTACATACATTTTCGAAGGTTTTTCGAAGCGAAGAATTTCAGATTTCTGTTTTTATTCGAATCTGTACTGTTTTCACGAGGAATTAAGAAAAAAGAGGAGGGGAAGGGGATGGTATATATAAAACGAAAGAAAAATTCCCTCCGCTCTGGTAGACACGGGAGCGAAACTTGCATGGCTGATTTGAATGTCCAATATTTAAATGCGCGGTTGACCTGTTCGAATTGGAATTATTCACATGCACCTCTATCCGCCTAACGTAAGTTGGATACGATACGGGAACGAATGTGTTAGTCTATTTGTCCATGTTCGGTTTAATCGCAACTCGTTGCCCGTCAATCGAACTATTTCTGTACGTTACGAAAATTTTTCATGGCTGTTAATGATTATTCTCGAACAAATATATTTGCATTTTTCCTGTTGGACATATAATATCATCGCGGTATAATATATATAGGGGAAATAAAAGGGTGTACGAAGAGTTACGCATTCGAATTTTTCGAATACGACGGTTGATTAGCTTCAATTGTGAATCTTTGAATTTTAATGAGAATCTGTTTTACCATCGTAGCGATAACTCGCCATTTCTTCAACCTTATATAATTCGTGATAATTTCCATAAAAATTTTTGACATGAGTTAATTATAATAGCATTTGGCGAAGCTGAAATTTAAAAAAATTTTAAGTCTTGATATATATAGTATAAGTTTCGTGACTTAATTTTCGATTAATCGAATGGTAAAAATTTCTAATTTATATAATATTCTTAATAATCAAAGTTTCAATAGGATTCAATGATAATAAAAATAGAAAAAAAAAGTTTCTATTTGACGTATTCATTTTGATAGTTTTTTTAAACTCTTTACTTGTTTCAAATACTTCGAAATCGATAACGTTGAAAGAGCAAAAGTATTAATTTTATATTATTAAAACTTGTTCAATTTAAAATGTGTCCCATTTTTATATTGTTATTTTCAATAATTCAAAATTGAATGAAAATAACGAAATGAAAAAACAAGAGAAGCGTTTTATCGCTTTAAATGCACATTCGATTTCAATACATATTTTATGGTACCTATATTCTTCTTCGACGTTTTATAAAATCTTATTTTAATGGAACCATTTTTAATAATCGATGAAATTAATAAAACGATAAAATTATTTTCGAGTTTCAAAATATATTATAAATATATGAATAAAAAACAAAATTTATAAAAAATATACGTAAATACGAAATGTTATCGTCCCAAATTAAGATCAATTTATATTATAAAAATATTCGTCCATTTTTTTCTTCGATATGATTATTAAGAAAATTATTAAGAAGAAATATTTCAATAAATTTATTGGAATAATAATTTTTAATTACATTTATCGAAAAAGATATGGAAACAGATCGATTTAAATGTGCCGCCGTATTCAATCGACAAAACGAAAAAAAACATGTGTAATTAACAATACAAATCCATTTTCCTAATTTGCCTGATGTATTCGGTGGAAGATCAACAGCGATTGGAAAACAAGTGCAATGATGATGATGATAAAACAGCAAAGATAACGTGAGGAGAGATTTCGACAAAGAAGTTGGAAAAAACGTGGGAGAGGTCGATCGGGCGAGTGATTAAATCGAACGAGAAAATAATCAACAGAACGTTTGGCAAATTGATTAGCTCGAATCGAGACAATCCCAGTGGCTCGATGTTTCGCTATCCACTTCGAAGTTTTCTCGAGTGAAACGGGTGAGCTTCGGCGAAATGAAAGAATATCAACCGCGAGCCGATCGACTGTTTTAATTAGTTCGACAGCGCGACGTTCGATTCGCGCGATTCCTTTTATCGACTTTATCTGACTTCGATTCTCCAAACTCGAAGATGATAGCGAACCTCTATATCGTGAAAATTAACTTTCGACCAATCTATTCGAAGGATAGATTTTACTTTTTCGAAAACTTTTACGAAAGAATCAAGTAAATAGAGTACATGTATATTTGTATTTTATTTATCGATTCGTGCAAATTAGTCTATTATTGAAAAGTCTATAAATTAATCTATTTGCTTTGATGATGAAATTGATTTTTAATCAGATTTTCGAGCATAAGATCGTTTTGCAAAGAAAATTTCACCATAAATTCAAAAAATATAAAATAATTAGATTATAAAACAAGATATATATCGATCTTTTTAATATCTTTTTAATACACGAATGATTTTAAAAACTTTTATCGTTTTGCGATTTAAATTATTCGCACGCACGCACGCACATACGCACGCACGCTTGCACATACGCACGCACGCTTGCACATACGCACATACGCTTGCACATACGCACGCACGCTTGCACATACGCACGCACGCTTGCACGTACGCACATACGCTTGCACATACGCACACACATACGCACGCACATACGCACGCACGCTTGCACATACGCACGCACGCTTGCACATACGCACGCTTGCACATACGCACGCTTGCACATACGCACGCACGCTTGCACATACGCACGCACGCTTGCACATACGCACGCACGCTTGCACATACGCACGCACGCTTGCACATACGCACGCACGCTTGCACATACGCACATACGCTTGCACATACGCACGCTTGCACATACGCACGCTTGCACATACGCACGCACGCTTGCACATACGCACGCACGCTTGCACGCACGCTTGCACATACGCACGCACGCTTGCACATACCCACGCACGCTTGCACGCACGCTTGCACATACGCACGCTTGCACATACGCACGCACGCTTGCACATACGCACGCACGCTTGCACATACGCACGCACGCTTGCACATACGCACGCACGCTTGCACATACGCACATACGCTTGCACATACGCACGCACATACGCACGCACATACGCACGCACGCTTGCACGCACGCTTGCACGCACGCTTGCACGCACGCTTGCACATACGCACGCACGCTTGCACGCACGCTTGCACATACGCACGCTTGCACATACGCACGCACGCTTGCACATACGCACGCACGCTTGCACATACGCACGCACGCTTGCACATACACACGCACGCTTGCACATACCCACGCACGCACATATGCACGCACATGCACGCACGCACGCGCACACAAATTTACATGCGAAGCTATTTAATTGTTTTTCTTCTACAATCGAAATAATTGATGAAAATCAATTATTCTCTGTTTAAAGTAAAATTTTAAAATTAAACGATTTTTAAATCGAATTTTAATTTATCATAAAACATTAATGTTTAACAAATAGATTTTTTATATCGATTCATCTAGAGAATTGGAATAGATCACGATTTCTTATAAATATCATTGCATCATGGGAACATGCCAGTTCGAATCAATTCGCAACGATCCAACGGTAGATGCATTATCAGATTTTCAAGTGACAGACCTTCTTTTCCCAATGGGGAAAGCTTCACCAAGAAAGAAGCATTATCGATTTTCTTTATATTCGATAGGACATGATTCAAATATCCGAACAATCTCCTTTGTTAGATTTCTATGATATTTTTCGTTACACGTTTTTCATTTACGAGCAATTAAATACAAAATTGCGACGTCATTTAAATATCTTTATTCATTTTGATATGGTAAAACTTTTCGAGACGAAATTAAATTATATTTTCTTAAAATTATTAAGAATACTCTTAAGAATACATAAATTCTGCGATCTTTAATAACCACGCGTGATTACGTAAGAATCAAAGGAATTCGCATTTCGAAATGAAAATAAAATTTTTTAAAAATTTAGACTACGTTGTTACATTCATTCATAGACGTTCGCTCATAGATATATACATACGATTTAAAATTTCCAATAGAAATTTCTATTAATAAGTAAATCCGTAGCGATAAACTGTTATTTGTCAAATATAAATCGTAATTCAGATTCGATATAGCGGATTTTCAGGATATGAACATACGAGATACTCTTGAATCGGGCAACATCCGCGATACAGAATTCATCGTCAAAACTTGATAACAAGACATGATGGTACTCGATATCGAAGTTACGTTAATGGGCTTATGATCTTTCCATTCGAAGTGGAATTCAATGGGTTACAGCGCTAAATACACTAAATTAGCCTACTAGATTAACTTGCACGTCAAATGCAATCTCGCTTACGTATCAAACGGATCTGATTAATAAGCTCATTACTAGATATTCAAAGATGGATTTCCTTTGGATGCTACGCAGCTGCACGTATAATGCACTCTATTTATTGATCTATTGATCTATCAAAGTGTCTTGCTTAATAGCTGTGATAATTCATTGATAATCAAGTGTGAAAAATCTGTAGAAGTATTGTCTTGAATTACAGCTTTAAAGGGGAGAATTACATTTGACTGATTTTCAAATTTAAAAATTTCGTACAATGTGGGAATTTATTATTGGGGAATTTATTATGTTGATTCGAAGAAGTATATTTATAATTTTTAATTATAAAATATTTCCAATTGTTAATAAAATATTGAATATATCGAAAATACCGAGACGAAATAAAAAATTTTTAAAGTTTTTATAAAAAAGAAAATGGGAAAGAAATTTTTCAGAGAAATTTCAAGTATCCTCGCGAGATTGAATCTTTCAGCAACTAACGTTGAAACGAGTAGTGCATAATTAGCATTTATGTAAAATGTTTGGATAACTAAGCTTAACGAAGAGATATGAAATTCCTCGAATATAATGGATAAAATTCAAGTAATTGCACGAACGAAAGGTATCTGGAACATCTTCGTGTATTTCTTTAGTTTAGACAGAAGTTGTAATATCCAGAAATTAATCGTAGTATTCAACATGATTCGTATAGACATATTCATTATATAATCTTCTAATGTAATTTCATTCATTGAAGTAAGAAGTAATAAATTAACTGAAATTATATTGTGCATATCTTGATAAGTGATTGTGTAAATTTACAATCGTGTCTCAAATATATTTTTTCGTTGTATTTAAAAATTATTGCACGAAAGAAAAACGACATTTTGGAATTCATTTAAATAAATAAAAATGAATAAATAATACAAATACTTTCTTCGAAAATAGAATATAACAGATGATAATATTTTTATTTATCCAAATCCTGCAAATCTTCTTATTAGATTTCAACGTTACACAGTTTCTTCGAGACGAATATTTTCTCGTTTTAACTCTTTGTTTTTCTTTGGCAAATACTTTTTTTTTTCAAGAATTTTTTGATAATATATATTTTCTAGTTTTTCTTCAAAAAAGCAATCTCTGTTGTCTTATTATTGTATTATTGTATTATTTACAACGTTGATGATACTTATGCAACAAACATTTGATTAGTAAGCTGATTATCATGTTTCCAGGAAAGGATTTATATCAAATGCATTACCAGCCTTGCAGCACGTTCGTTCATTAAAATGATATTTGCTACTAATGCTTGACGTATCGTTCGAAGATGTGACGAACCGGTTATCACAAGTCATTGCCATAACATCATTTACATAACGTGAAATTTTGTTCCATTTACAACATGAATTATTAGTCATTATTATATTTTATTCAATATTTCAATTGCTTCGATTCCCTTGCATTAACTTGATACGTTGAGAGGGTAGCATTTTATATCATTTTATTATTTCGCAAATATGATGAAATAAAATTTTAAATATTTCTGTTTCAGATTAAAATTGTTTTAGATTAAAATTATAAAATTTAATTTTTTCTCGATAATATACAATAGCGTATAACAAGTATTGCTTGTATTTTTCTTAATGAAATTTCAAATTCATGAGCTTAAAATTTATCTAGGGAATAAATACATAGAGATGGTATAAATTTCAGTAACTTTACAGAAGGCAAAAACGCGATTATTTAGAATAGAATTTCTGTTGTACGAGAACGATACATGCCTCTGTCGTGATGTTATTGCGTACCATGAGGAACTTGCGTGATTTGTTCGTATCAAAGCCAGTTCTTGTTTTTTGTCACCGAATAATTTGAAATCTGAATCGATTTAAATCTACGCCTGTCAAACTTATATTATATCAAGAACAAAACTTACCCTTTTCATTTTGTGTAAAAATACACAACTTGAAAATACACAAAATAAGAAAATAGTTTAAAAATGTACATAGCGATCAATGAATTATTACGATACAACGAATTAATTTAAATAATTTTTAATTTTATAAAAAAAACGAGTTTCATATTATGTAACTTATTTCACGGTTTTTATAGATTTTTTTTATTTCATTCAATTGAAAATTATTCCTTTTCGACAATCGTAAGATTTGGAAAGTTAAAAATGTAAAATTGAAAAAATCTGGGGGAGGATCTTTATCGAGTTCTGAATGATTTCTTCATTCGTAATTCTTTAAGTATAGTTTCGTGGAAGAAATCAAAACTCGAAGAAAAAATTTTAGACCGGATTTTATAGCCAGTGAACAGGTCTTCTAAACTATTGCACCTTTAAACTTCGGAACTTAATAGACGAACCTTAGAATCTTAAAATCTCGAAGCTCCTAATTCGATAAATTTCGCAATTCGATGGATACCAATCGCCCTTGATTTTTATTTTTTTACGCGATATACTTAATAAACAAAACAAATGAATTTTTTTTAAACAGTATAAAGAGAAAAGAGAGAGAGAGAGAAGCAAGAAAAAAGTAGACTTATTATAAAAATATTATAAAAATTTCAAAAAATTCTTATTCAATTTAACAATCTTCTAATTTTATGTATCAAAGATACATAAAGTTTATTTTCTTTCCTAATCTTTGAGCGAAAAAAATATTAAAGAATATTTATATTATATAGTAGATACTTTGTATACTTTGGTGTATCTAATTCGAATAAATTTATAATAAATTCTGATATAGTTGATAGTTGGATATAAAAATAGGTTACAAAGAAAAATCATATAATAATTCATTGTACGTATGTAATTTTGAACGATTCCGGAAAGAAACGAATCCAGAATCATCCAATCTCGTAAATTCAAAGCTTTCAACAAGAAACTTCGTTGCAAGATCGAAACGTCCAAAGAAATGTCAAGCTGAAAATTCAATTTCACCGCGTTGCTTCGCTGTTAAATTATTTACGGGGCGCGTTAATGATTCACGAATAAATTAAGATTGTCTCGCGAGAGGGGAGCGAGATCTTCCTGTAAACTTGTCGAGGAAACGGTGAAACGGAAGCGAGGGATGGTCGTGACGAGACGGTTCCCCGTGAGACACGAGCATACGGCTCAAACTCTGGTTCGATTCTCTTTGAGAATTACTTTCTACTACTCGGAAACTCGAACTGTGTGTTCGTTAGTGGGTTATGGAATTAACAGATTCCAGGCGTTCCATTGAAAAATTAATTCGATTCGTACGCTTCGATGATGCTTTTACATCGATTCTGAGTTTCGAGCGAAAGATTACGTTACGCTTTTCTAGCTCGATTTATCCACTTTTTATCCCCATTAATTCATATATATTGTAACGTGTTCGGATTGTACTGGTCGTAATTTTATTAATTAAGAAAGAAAAGATCTTCAATTCGTAAAGAAATATGAATCCTTTTTAATCGATTTTTCTATAGAAAATATAAAACATCATCAGTAAATATGTTCTTCATTATATGTCAAGTATTAAAATATAATTAGAGTTGAAAGAAAATCCGAATGTGAAATTATTTTTTATAAATACTTCCATAATTTTAATCGGCAAAGTATAAAATGTAATGTCGCTAATTTTACAACGATTAATTTGCTAAATATATTACGTAGCAAAGTGCGTTTCTCAATAAAAAATTTTACGAATAAAAGTAGTATCTTTAATAAAAAATCTTGTTTGAGAAAGTTGATGAGTAATTCGTTCAAATGTTTTATAAAAACAATTTTGAAAAATTCAATATAAGCAATTAGATCGTTGATTTAAATTATTTTACGAATATTATCGATTTAAAGAAACTTAAACTTTTGTAAGTAAAAGATCGATCAAAATTGTACGTTAATACTTATTAGTTATTTTTACAAAAATAAGAAAAAAGTTTACTCTGTTTAGGATCGTGATCTCCCCGTTTGCAGAGTATTGAAAGAACTAACTCTTTAAAAGAAAGAAACGACGAGATTTTGAAATTAGAATAGAAAGGTCTCGATCCATCTAATAGCTTGGAAAATAAAACGAATTAATTCAGTCGGTTTCGCGTATTGTGACATCTAGCGTCTCTATTAATTATTCGAAATAAAGTATCGCACTATTAACCCACACCATTTCTCTCTCTCTCTATTGTAAATAAATGATCGATCTTAGCGAGATAGAGACCTCGGCTGGTGGAATAACGCGCGGCCTAAAATGCAACGCGGTTTGCCCGCTGATCATTGGCGCGTTTAGTTTAGTCGGTGGTGCCTTTGACCGGCGTAATCGAAATAGGCAAATAATTGAGCGAATTATCGCGTATGCAAAGCATTCCGATGGGAAGGCCTCGACGCGACGGGACTAATATTAATGCAACTCACGCGGCCATTGCTGTTCCGCATTTTGGTCACTACCAAATCATCATCGCTACTGTTCCTATTGTTTCATGCGCTTCCCTTCACGCGTTCAACCGATCGACGATGAAAAATGGTCTCTAAGGCGACGACAGAATTAACGGTCTTTGATAAATTGGCTTGTTGTCCGATCTTGTTTTGAATGTGAATTGAAGATGAATCGAAGATGAATGTATTTTGAATGGAGTATAAATTATTATTCGAAGAACGTTCTTATCTTTTATACAGGATGTCGCGTAAACTGCTGGGTCCAATCGGTTGGGAAGTGAATTCTGTACGTAAGAATAATAATTTTTTTCTTCGAACGAATCAAGCTTGAACATTTTTCGCGTACAAATTGGCTAATTGGCTAATTGGCTACGTGTGAAAATAAATGGAAAATAATTGTAGAATGGGGAATTTTATCGTTTGATCTATTTTATATTTATCTTTTATTTCTGCGTCAAATGATCTTAGATTGAAAAAAGATAATTTAGATAAAAAATTTCCTGGAATAAATAATCGTTAGCGGTGTGTCATAATTCCTGGCTATTTTTTCACGATAAGGGGAAAGGTGTATGTATCGATCGGATATATGTTCTGAAATATTTACATACTTGAAACATATATGTAGGATATAGATCGTACGATAGAGATAGAGGTTCGAGATAGAAAAAGGGTCAATGTTTTATCGATACTGGCGAAGGATGGTATAAAGTATATTCTTCGTCGATGTTGAACGAAGGAGAACAAGGTACAACAAAATTTTCTTCGATTTATGTATGTATTTATTTTTTTTCTCAATCTATTCTTCGAAATTTTTATTGATTTATCAACGTTCTCAAAAAAAATCTTTTATAAAAAAAAAAAGTTAAAATCATTTATTTTATTCTTCTAATGTGGATATTTAGAGTTATGTATACATTTCAATTTAAAAATTAAAATATATTTAAATTGTTTTATTTTTTAATACAATTTGAATTGTTGGATTCTTGATAAAATCTTTTCTTTAATATTTTGTAGATCTTACCAATAAAAACAATGTTATAATACGAAAAATTAATTATATATATATATAACGAAAAGATAAAATATGGCTCTTTGGCATGTTTTTTTATGAATAAAGAAAATAAATAAATATCTTTGAATCTTTCTAATAGATAATAAAGGTAGATAATAAAGCGTAATAACATTTGAAAGATTTTTCGAATTATTGTTTTATAAAACTCGATGAAATTATCGATATAAAAATTTGAGCAACTAGAAATTGAAATGAAAAAAATAAACAAACCGAATAAATTTAAACAAAAAATAAATAAAACATTACCATCTCCAAAAATAAAAATTAAACTCGACGATGTAATAAATAAATTGTAGAAATTTATAAATTTATAAAAAACTCAAATGTACAATCATCTGCGAAATGCGCATAATATATAAAAAGACATAAAATATTCAATATTTTCAATATTTTACGATATTTAAAAACTAAAACAGATCTGTCAATTCAGATTTATGTCAATTCCATTTTAGTAGTTTTATAAAAATTTAAATTTATATTAATATGAAAAATCTAATAATAAAAATGTCTCGAAATAATTTTCAGATGCCAAACTTCTAACTAGTTATATTACTATTAGCAAATATAAAACCTTTAAATAAATTATATCGTATAGCTTTTCAATTGTATCTTAATAGCACATCAAAGCATATGTGAAATAAAAATAGTCGAAAGTTTTTATTTATGATCTGAAGCAACCTTATATCGGTACATACTCTACACGTTCCAATTCGAGCGTCTCTATCTCACCTTAGTCTCGAGTCGAGAATGGAAATAAGTCGCCTGCCACATAGGAAGGAATTTACAATCAGCTCTTCCAAGAATTATTTTTGCCCCTTGTATTCTAGACTTATGTCGCGCTACATATTCCATGAAACGCGGTGAACCATGGATTCTCAAACCAACCTCGATGAATCGCCTAACTCGAATCCAGATTCGCATTTTCAATTTTTTTTTCTTTCTTTTTCTGTCGGAAAAACGATCGAATTTGTTACGCGAAAAAATAATTTCACTTTTTATATATAAAAGTCTCTTCACCGTTGAAGAAAATCGAATTATTATATTATGCTCGAGATATTAGCAAATCGCAATTTATTAATGATTGAGTAATAGTATTATTTAGAAAAGAATAGAATGACATATCATATTGGGCGTTATTAAAAAATTCTGAACGGATGCAAAGATTTATGATCTTGTTTTCACGAATTCGATAAAGAGATAGCGATTTGTTTATTGAACAATATTGTATATATCGTAGAATTTTCGACAAAGATGATGATGTGAATTTTAGATTTTTATAATGATATTTTTTAAGTTTATACGTTTATTTCGAAAAAATAATCGTCTCTTTTGAGTTATTGCATTAGATTGTTGTTAATAAAGTTTCAATAATTCGTATAATGTTTTAATAATAATTTCGAATTTTGTAGTAACTTGTTAAACTTAAACTTTGACAAAATAACTTTCTCTTATTAACTTTATAATTCAAAATATAATTGCAGAAAATTATATGCAATTAATGAATTAAGAAACATTTTTTCCCTTATATACATTTCGTCTCGTTATATAATCCGTAATTTTTTATATATTTTATATACTTCATTACTGCTAATATTATTATTTTTTCTAAATATTTTCTCTAAATATATTATTCTCCAAATATATTGTTCCAAATATATTATTATAATTATTCTTTAGATTTCTCAAAAAAGTAAAAGAAACATTCCATTCATAAATATGAATTAAACTTTTCTCGTTTAATTTTTCACCATGTTGCCGTAAGAAAATATGCAACTCTCGCTTGAAGTTTTTTTCCCCCTTCTCTCCATCAAACTGAATCCCCCATGCTGTTCATATTTCACGCGTTTTAGGATTAATAGTTTTAATCAGAGCGGCATTGGAATTTTCGCGTTATTACATCGAGCCACGAAATTAGAAAGCTTGAGAAGCACTGCGAAGAATGCATGTCTTGTACTTCCAACTTGTGTGCAAGAGACGTCGTAAAAGATTTCGAATACGTAGACGTCCGTATGGTGTTACAAAAAAAATACCATTGATTTGGACGAATATAATAAATCTGGTTTAGAAACATATCTGTGAAAAAAATACTCGTATCGTGTCCAGTCAAGAATAAACGTTACGATATAGGACTTAGTATTGATAACCTAAACTTTTATAAACTGTTACCAGTTTCATGTAGAATAAGTTTTTTTGATTTTATGCAAAATAAAATTTGAGCGAATAATAAATAAAAATTGAAAATAATTTCTAAAAAAAAGTATAATATAACAAATATAATATATTAGGAATATTAATTTTATTTTAGAAAATTTCTATTAAATTTTATTTTTCTAGTAGAATATTTCGTTGATTAATTATTTAGTTTCATTTTTTTAGAATTCAGAAGTATTTAAAAGAAATTTACTAGAAAAAACAAAGGAAATTGAATCTCATAAAGAAATTCCGAACAAGTTGTTTAAAATTAAATTGATATAATATAATAAAATTATAATTATCAAATATATTAATAAATATTTTAATCCTTTTATCGAAGCTTTTGGATATAAGTTATCAGTATTCTAGCCAACTTTTTCAGGGATTAGAAAAAACTCATTCATATAATGAGTTAATTGCAATTAATAAAAGATGCAACTAATTTATTCTGGATACGAATTTTGAATTTAGATTATAGAAACAGAAAAAAATTGATACAATATTGTATAATTTGTACTTTTAATAAATATTCTTTATTCCGCACGATACAAATATTTGAATGAAGTTTTATTATAGGTTAATGATAAATTAGGTTGTATTATATTTAAATTAAAGTCAAAGCATTTCCTTTGATCCAATAATTAAATAGATTTCTGTTTAATTTGGATTCGATTGATCTTTTCTTGAAATCTAATCTAATATGATCCAATCTAATATGTTAATCTCAATGATAATTGTGAAAGTGAAATCATTTTCTTCAAAAACTCGGATACTTTGCTCAAGAACTTTATTCTTACGTCTATCTAAAATATTAAGAAATTTTCCCCAAGCTGATACACGGTTTCGTGCGATACATCCTCGTATTATTCTTTCATTATCCAACTCTGTCTTTCTTCTTCGAACGATTTTGTAACTGCCATGCAGGCACACTCTCAAAGCTCAGAGATCCACTTCCAAAACTTGTCCTCCATTTCCGCCGACTTTCGACGTATGCTGCACACGTTTTCATTTGTAATTTGGCGCTACTCCACTGCTAGACTTGGTTCGTCTCTCGTGCCCGAACGACCGGCTTATTAAACCCGATTTTTCCTCGGAATTTCGACAACACGTACTTTTGAATTGACGACGATAGAGCGAGGAACGATTGTACGAACAAGATCCGCTGGAAGAACATCGTTACATGCTTCATTGATAACTTTTCCATTCTATCATTTTCTTGCGAAAGGAAAAGACCGATTTTGGTTACATTTCGGGGACGTGACATTCGGATATTGATGATTTTTTAACGTATCGTTCCGTGATTACAAATTTCTTCAAAGAAAACAAATTTTTTAAAATTCGAAAATGAAAATTCATGAGTTTTTTTTTAAAGATAAAAACTTTAAGTAATGAAATAAATTTGTGATTTTTTGTTATTTTATAAATCTGTTTTTTCAGTTGATCGGATAGTTTTATAAAATATTATATTACAATATTATAGAATATTATATTATTAGTATGAAATAATAGAATTTTAAAATGTAATTGATGAAAAATTTTCTTTGTTAATTGATCTTTTTTTTTTTATTAGAAATCATTTCTACAAAAAGTATTTTAAACGAATCTTTATCCAAAATCGATTATTTTAATTGAAATGTAATTAAAACAGAGCAAGATATAAAACTTTTTATAATAACTTTTTAATTTATTTATAAAAGGGAGGATCGAAGTTATAGTTGGTCATGAAATTATCCTGATCATGATATTATCAAGATATAGTAAAATAAATTTTTTTTAAAATTTAATTGTATTCTTCTTCTATATATAGATTTTAAATATAATTTCTCGAAGAAATTTAGATCTAAATAAATTGAAATAATTATAGATATTATATTTTAAATTTCGATATTTAATAGAGATAATATAATAAATTATTTTTAAATAATTCAGCTTGTAAGTTGAATGTTGCGCTATCAACTATATCGTGAATTTTTTAACGAAGAAACATATTAATTAGGATCAAGCTGGCTTTATGCATCACTTTGTTTGACACGTTGCGTGTGATGAAAGTGAATAATAAACTCGAGTAAATTTTCTCCTTAGACTGTCGTTTTATTATTACTTGTAATAACCATGTCGTTTCTCTATCATGATGAACGCTTAATCAAGAAACTTAACGATTGGACTATCTTTTATGGTAAATTATCTTTTGACATACAATTTTTTTAAATGTAACGATAAATATTTCAATAACAAACTCTGAGCGAATAATATTTTCCACAAATATTCTTTAATTAATTATTATATAAATATTCTTTAATTATCTAGAAAAAATTACCATGATCTTAAAATATTAAGTTAAATAATTAGATTAAGTTTGGTTTGGTTAACATAAGTTATTATAAAGTCTTTTTCAATTAAAATTGGTCCCAATTAATTTCATTAATAATAACATATTATAATATTCCAAGCAAATTATCGATATTATTTATTAACTTATTTAATCTAATTTGATGTAATTAAAATCTTATATATATATATCGAATAAACGATATAAACGAAAACATATTTTTAGATTATCGAATGAGAAAAATCCTCTTTTGCAGATAATCATGGATTTTTTTCTTTAGAAAAATAATTTTACGTAACTTTTATATAATTTAGAAAGTACAATTTATTTCATTTCATAATATCATAAAGGAATATTTGTTCTTATTTTATTGATTCTTATCGATCACATAAAATGTTTAAGAAAAACATTTCTTTTTCTGTCAGGTTCGTTGAATTCTTTATTACATTTCCTTTAATTTTTTTTTTTTTACTGAAATAATACGCGATAGATAGATTTTCCATAAAAATATCTCAATGTTCTTTTTATCATATTTTACACGAAACTAATAGCCACTACGTATCTCAGTTTCAAATTTTCAATTTCAGTTGATCGTTGCAAAATATGTAGACTTTTCTCTTATATTACTTTCCTCCCTTCTCCTCCTTTTTTCTTCCTTTTCTATAATGTTTCTTTAGTTTCGTAAAATGTATTTTCGCTCGTACAATCTGCGTTTATCCGACTACGAGCCTTTTCCACCGCACAAATGAAAAAGCAACATTTTGCGTGTGACAAACAGGAATTGGGTAAAATTGGAAAAGCAATCTTAGTAACGACGTTCTAAACCCACTTATGTATTTCTTTTTCCCGGATTCTTCAATTACATTACGCGAATTGCATCCACCGCCTACTAGATCGCCTGTAAATTGACCGACTCTTGTTTCTCACGGAATTCTTAAAGATCTTTCGATCTTTACCTGGACAGTTACGAACCGTTACTACGATTCTATCGTGTACGTGATTTTATTATCTATGAAATTACGTAATATCGAACAAAATCAATCTTATTGTCGTTTTATTTTCATTAAATTGAGTTGAATTTATTGGACCTGAATATCACGTATAAAATTATATATATAGTCGTTGACCTAATTATATTAAATAATGTAATTGTAACGGTAGATGATGCAATTTATTACAATAATGAAATCAGAATCTGTAAGTAATAAACAAAATGCTATTATAATTAATAAAATCAAATTAAGAATTAGATTGATCGAATATCAAAAAATGTAGATCAAGTATAATAAAACAAGCATAAAATTTCACGTGAAAAATCAAATGATTAATGAAATTCTCGATTATTTTTAGAATTCATTGTAGAAATATTGCTCTCGTTTCGTTTGAAAATTTTAAGAGAAAAAGGTGATATTTGTGAGAAAATTTTCAGGAAAAAATAAAATTGGAGGTTTTTTTTGACACTTTAGAATTATGAAAGCATTTTTTTCCAAATGAATTGATCTTTATTATAACACATTATAAGAAGATTTATAGTTTAGCAGATGAAAAAATCAAATTCATTTTTTATGCTTAATAAAATAAAATTTTACGAATCTTATCATATAAATCTATCATATAAATTCATGAGATGCTTTGTAAATTTTAAATCGGATAGACTATTTCCAGAAAATCAAATTGGTCAAAAAAATTTTAAAGAAACAAAGAAAGTAGATTGAAGATTATAAATTGCATATTTGTTTGTGTAGACTTTTATGGATATACTTTTGAGAATTCTTTTTCTATGAAAACATTCGATCTTATTCTTGAATCTAAAGTTAAAAATTTAACAGTTTTGATGAAATGAAAATTGATCGAATAATATATATGTACAAATTGTTATCAAATTATAAACAAATTTGCGTTATATAACGCAAACATTATATAACGATGCAGAAAGAACGTGAGACTACTTTATCTCTATTATATCGCACTCTGTTTCCACGTCATTTCACGAGAACTTGAAATGTTTATATCTCATTGTTGAGTAAAATCTTGATCGATATACGAACTTTCTTCGTTTCTTTCTTTCCTCTTACGATCGAATTTTGTTCCTCACCTAAAGCTTTACATTTTCAAGAATTCTAAAAATAAACGTTTCTCCTTCTTTCTCTTCTCTTTCTTTTTCTCCTCCCGACATATTGTACCGGTATAAAACGAAACTTTGTATTTTGGCTCATGATCCATAAATAATGATCCAGCTGCTGACACCTGGCGGCGGATGCACGAAATCTATGGAACTGGATTCCTTTACTAAGCCAGTTCGGCTTAGTTATGGCAGGACCCGATTTCTGGCTTCAGGTATCTTGCAGCATACACGCCGCCGATACACGGCCAAGGGGTGTGCATAATTTGAAGCAGGGCGAGCCTAACCCCCTAGACTCGAATCCGATTCTGTGGTCAGCTTATTCAAGCTTTGGTCGCGCAATTGGAGACGGATCGGACGTGCCGGCTGCTGACAAGGAACTCTGATACTAGAGGCGAGCTTCAGAGGAACTAGAATGTACGGTACACTGTCTGTTCAGAGGAAAATTCGGTATTGACGTAATTAGACTACATGCTGGCAGACGTTCCACATGCCGTGACACCATCCGTACCTCCTCCTCGCTCCGTATAGCTGAGAATATCGCCGCTTGGGATTTAATACCGGCTAACTCATATCTCGGGGGCAGCCGGGTTGCCCGTAATTTCATCCTTTGAAAATTAAATTAATCATCGATCCGTAGACTCTCCATTATTCGCGGCCCGTGTTTCTCGCGTTCATTATCCCGCGATGTATTTAAGAGACATTAACCAAATAACGTCGTTCGTCGGTGACTGTCTGTCAGATTAGATGACGTTGAAAACGTCGAAGATTTTGAACATAGCAGGCCCAACTACCTATTATCGTCGTAGCGAAATTATATTTCATTTCAGTAATAGTGAAAATTTAGATTTCCCTTAAATTTAGAATCGTTAATTAAATACGAGACTCGATTCGCTAATTTAATTATCTTATATCTCTGAAATCGTCCTTTTTCGACTTCGTGAACTTTAGAATTTTTATTCTTGTGAACTCTATACATTTCAAATTAGAGAACTTTTTCAAACTGGCAGCGGTTAAAATTTAATTTTCATTTATGATTGCAAGTTTTTTTTTACCATGCACAGAAGCAAATGATTCTTTCACGAGACATCAATCGATATTTCTCTCTCACTTCTATAATCAAGGCAAAAGAGAACGATTAAATTTTCACATAGATCGACAAGCTTACTTGGTTTCGATGCTTCTTTTTGGAATTTCGAAAAAATTGAAAATAGAGGGTGAACTTAAGCGGAATGGAAAGTAGATCGGTTGTCGACGCAGAGAGACGAAAGCGAAGCAATTGTTAAGAGAATTTTACGAATTAATAATTTGTTGTTTGGAGAAATATTTTAAATAATTTCAAGTTTTCAAAGGAAAACTCGATCGATATTGACATAATGAGATAGATAATAATACAATGATTTTATAAATAAACCTCAACGATAATTTTATACGCAAATTCTTATTGGTTTTGAAATCGATTCTCCAAATGCGTCTTAGAAATATATTTACATGGTTATGGTTATAACGTTTCACGACATTGAGGATACATTTGCACATGTCGTGCGATATGACGTGCTGATAGAGAAAAAAAAATCGATCGTGCTATAAGCCAATTTTTCGCAATAATTCATTGTTCAGTTGTATCAAAGAATTAAAAAAATGCATCGATTACACTATATATTCATTTATTAATTCCAAATAATATCAACTCCATTTTGGATATTCTAATTTTAAAATTTAAATAAAATTTTATTTAAAATTTAAATAATTTTAAAATTTTCTATTTCAGCTTTATTCTTTATTCTTATTTATTATAAAAGTTCTACGAGATAAAGTAATAATTTTGAAAAATGTAAAACGATCGATCCCAATTTATGAAGCTGTAGAATATTTTAAATTATATTAAACAAAACAAAGATATTAACAAAAAATAAACAAAATTAAAATTAATTTAATGTTATTAATAATTTTCCAAAGGGAAATATATATTCTCGATATACGATATATATCGAGAAAAGTTGAAAATTTTGAAATTGAACGATTAATTACAATTAGATTTATAAATAAATTATTTTAATCGAATCGAATGTGTTTCAATCGTAATAAATCTTACTTTCAAAATAATGAAAGATTCGAATAACGAAGTCTCGTCTTTCTTATTTAGAAATACGAAAGAATTATCGAAGGGAATGATTAAACGAATGATCGTAACGTAATGGAAGATATTGGCAAATAACAGAGGGAAAACAGTCGGCGGGTAAATTCTTCGAAGAGCCTCCACGAAATCGAACACTTTAATTTCGAATTGAAAATGAATGCCAGATTCAAGCCCCGCGTACTTGATCGCGAATACTTAGCTTCTTCCTCAAATTGCACGGTATCTTGTTACTTTAAAACCGGGAACCGCTTGTGCAGCGCCGTTCCAATTTAGGAAACTGTTTCCCTCCATTTACGTAACCGAGTCGTACTTCTTGTCACGTGAACCGCTTCACGTGGGTCACATTGTTACATCTTGAACGATATTCTTCTTTTTACACATCTATTATGTAGCTTGCGTAATAATAAGCGCGTTCTCGATTAAATAATTTTTATTGTCTTAAAAAAAAAGTCTTAAATTTTAAGAAAAAGTCTGCCAAAATTAAGAAAACAAGATATAAGTTTTACTTTAATTACGTTAACTTTATTCCTAGAAAAATTCCAAGAAAATTGTTCAAGTTGGTCTAAAAGAACGTAGAACGAGTAAAATAATTAAATTTTTTTTAATTTCTATTCATCATTTAAAAAAATAATCAATTAAAGTTAAAGCCATTTGGAAAGAGAAGTAAGAGCAGATTTATATACTATATATTTACAAGTATAAATAAAAATACTTGGACCAAAAATATATAAACGATACTTTCTGTTCATCTTTAAAAGTTTCAAGTTTCGAAATGATTTCTTTCCACCGATTAATCTAGAAGAATAGGATTACGCGACGGCACGATTTCCATTATCCTCTTTTTTATCCATTTTGTAAAATGATTTTCCATTACATGTAAATCCAACGACATTATTTCGGTTTTCTTATTTCGAATCCATATTCCCCTCGTGCCGCTTCACTTTCTCGATATCTTTACGCGAACCAAAGTATTAGAAACCAAATGCATTACGTAATGCAACGTACAATGACTTCGAAACATTCTTTCGTTTCTCTCTCTTCCTCTTTCCCTCTTTTTCTACTTTTTTCGTTTACCGTTGGCTTAAAGAAAAATCATTCTTCCACGATCTTCCGCAATTACCTGGAAAATTGCGCGATTTTTAAAACGGACCATCGCGTGTATTTATTTCACCACTCTTTCCTTTTTTTCACCGTTGCATTCGTGTATTTTACTAGTTTCCATTGAGCTCCCGGACACGGTGCGAATTG
Source organism: Apis cerana (assembly GCF_029169275.1). NCBI lineage: Eukaryota > Metazoa > Arthropoda > Insecta > Hymenoptera > Apidae > Apis > Apis cerana. The sequence continues at coordinate 2,133,511 of NW_026893558.1, read as the reverse complement.
AGTTAAAAAAACCGTGTTATTTTGTTTTCCATTATTTTGTCTTTTTATCTATTTGGAATGACAAATTGCAATTAATGCAATTTGAGATTGTTATTCGGTAAGAATTTATGGTGATTACGAATTGTGTTTTATTCTTTTGCATCGAAGCTTTGTTCTATATAAAATATGGTATATTGATACATGAAGAATTGATATACATATTTTATTTTATTATATTTTATTTTAAAATTAATTCTTTTTTCCCTTTCGTTGCTTTTTAATAAAAATTTATCAATGAATATCATAGTTTTATGTGTAATGTTAAATAAAGTACATAAAGAAACGAATCTCAACTAATTGAAAGAACTCGTATATTTCGTTAATCGTTAGTTGTCATTGCTCGAACGTGTTAATTGTAATGTTTAATTATTAATGTTAATTATTCACAAATTAATAAATGTACAAAGTGTATACATCGTATATTATTATATATTATTCTACGCTAAAACATTTCCAAATTAACAGAATAGAAACGAAACAATCGGATGCATCGTAATGTATCAACAATGCACATAATGCTTAATGTGTACAACGTGCCAACAATGTATCGAACGGATAATTAAATTGTTGATCACGTGATTATAATAAAGGCATCGGATATGAATCGAGGTATTCAAAACATAGTAGAGGTAACTTTCAACCGAGGGGAGATATCGATGGAAAGTAATGAACAGAGGGAAGCTTAATTGCTTCTTCACGAAGAAGAATCTAATCTAATAAGCAATAAGTAAAATCCTGTAGGATGTCGGGAGACTAATTGAAGGGCCGGCTTTTTAAACTCGTCGTGATCGAATTTTAAAAGTCGTTAAAACCGATAATTGCTGAACCACTTCAAACAGAGCGAATATTCGCATCTCTCCTGTGTTTCTTTTATAATTTACACTGTTTGTGATATAGTGTGTCTCGTCATTCGACGAGATAAGTAAATTTAGTACCATGATATTTATCAAACGTTTTAATGTGCATCGTTAAAATCCACCGTGGAAAATCAATATTATATCAACCATGTTGATGTTATACCGTCTATTTTCCGATAATAAAACATTATTCCAAAGCAAATGTAAAAATAATTGATCGTGATCAAAATTTAAACATTTAGAAAGTAAATGTATCGCGTAAACATGACACGATTAACATTTGATTGAAATATACTCTATTTTATTTATTTCAAAAATAAGTTCAAATTTATACGAAAATAAGAATTTCTAGAGATTCATATTACTATACGTTTGAAAAATAGTTTTTTTAAATTGTTAATAAAAGTGACTAAAGGAAAAAATATATAAAAATTAATTATTCCTCGAGCGATCAATAGAAATTAGAAGGAATTAGAAGGAATTTCAGAATACATTTGAGAGAATAATTTAAACGAAAATATCACGAATGAATTATTCCCATTTATCGTTGCTATAAACTGCCACTGGAATATTTTATAACGCAGAGTTAATTTCTATCCCGAGAGAAAGGATTTACTCGGGAGGTCTTACTTTTAATGGCGTGACACGATAAATTTCGTGAATACAGCTCCTCGGAGAAGCTGGTTTAAGTATACCCTTGATCGTGTCATTGAAACGCGAACGAATTTCTCGGCTACGATGGATAAAAGGAACCTTAACGATTTCTCACGGAATAACGAACGTCTCGGATCAATTTTCTCGAATTCCATCCCTATAACGGCTAGTTTAAACGATGCGCTTATTTCTTTGAATCGGTAATAATAATCCAGGCGCACAATTTTGCGTTTTCGTCATTCGAACGTGTATTAATTTTATTCGCACTTCAGGGCAAGATCCTTCGACGAATCGATTGTTTTATCGCATATAAAATCATTGTTTTAAGAAACAGCGTCGTTGTATCTTTGTGATCGATGATGCCATGCAGATGTATATTTTCGATATACACGAGCGTACGATTTTGTAAAGATAACTTGCTAAAAGCTTTCGCGTGCGATTTAATTGTAACCATGCACTGCATTCATGTTTGCAATATTTATATCGAACATGTGATGTCGAATCGCAAAAATGTCGCCATAAATACTTAATTTCATTAAATTGCAGCAATTTTGTGTGTTTAATATGGTAAAATTATCGATTAATAATACGGTAGTGATCCGCTCATTTTTGATATTCGATGATCGATATCAGTATTATATAAAGAATGATAATATAAATGTAGAAATATTTCCATTTGAGATTAGGTATGAATCAAAATTATCGATATGTGGTTATTCTACATGAAAATAAATAAATAAAAAAAAAAAAGAAATGAAGTTCAATATTTGCTTTCAATAAATAAACTCAAATTAGTTTATAAAAGTTGAATGATTCTTCGAAAAATCGAATAATGAGAATAGAAAGCAAACAATTGATAAAAAATGAAATTGATTCGTTTAAATTTTATTTTAGATTCATCTTCGAAGAACTCGTATTGAATTATTTTCAAAAGTAATATTTTTTTGATTATTACGAGGAATTTTATTTATTATCTTCTATTGTTATTTGATGTAATTAAATATTTGAAAAATGATTCGTTTGAAAATTCGCAAATATTTTTATTTCTATATAAATTTATCTATTTATTTATTTGTCATTTCAAATGAAAAATGTACGATACAACATTACAGTAAGACATCAACTCAGACATCAAATAAATCATCAAAAACATCCTTCTCCTCGTGTTACGAAATCTACGTAGGGTTTCAACAAGAATCCTTTCAACGAAACAGATCGATTCCTCGTAACACAACTTTGAAAGTTCAACGACAGTAATCTTCAACGTACTGGAAAACCGCGTCGTGTTTTTGATGACGAAGGGATGAAAACGATTAATAATTATCATAGAGCTTCGGATAAATTTGTGGGGATTACGAGCGGATCGAGTCAATGAAACGAAGAGATAAATACGAAATATCAAGAATCGGATGGAACGATGGAGTTTTTCAGTTTATGTTTGAGAGAGAGAGGGGGAGGGAGGGTGGGAGGATGGGAGGATGGGAGGGAGGGAGGGAGAAAGAAAGAGAATATTTTCGGTGACGGGAATAGAACGATTATTTCTATCGATATTCACCAGGCTCTCTTTCGTCGACCGAAAATGTGTTAGGAATAACGAAACATCGATAAATCAGTTGCCCGCAAAACCAGAACACTTGATTCGATTCGCATTAAATGGCCATACTCTGCGAATCCTCGCGTTTCATTCGTTTCGTTTCGTCTCTTTCTATTTTTCGCGGCCGGTCGCGATTAAATTATCGGCCAACCCTTTACGACTGTTGACACTATTGCTCTCGTTCGGTGAATGGTATTCCATGGAGCGGACTAATTTCCACGAATTTGTTAATCTCATTTCGGTTATTGGCTAATTTCCCGTATGTCGTTTGACGAACTGCAGAAATTTGATAATTTTATTACAAAAATTTGAGATTTAATGGGGCTATTTGTAATAATTCGATGAATTTCTTGCTTGGAATCTGTAAAAATAAAATTGTAAAAATTATTTTTACGCATTTTTCAAAATTGTTTTGTACGAAAGCAAGATCGTTTCTTCCTTTTTTTTTCTTTTTTTTTATGATTTAGATTAATAGAGTATATAAAATCGTAGATATAGAACTTCCAAAAAACCATATAAAATATAAAATCGTATTTTCGGTGTTATTTTTAAATTTTAATCAGAAACTTGTATGAATATTTTGTTCGTGACGATTTCTGAATAAAATTTTAATATTTTTCTTGATTTGCAGCAAATTTTTTTGTCGATAATTAATAAATTGATAATATTAGAATTTAGTATAATCTAATAAATAAATTTGAATTTTGAATTTAATAGATAGTGAAACAAATCTCTATTTTATTTTCATTGTTTTATTAAAAATACGACTTCTTTCATGAAAAAACGTATTCTCACTTCTAATTGTTTTCTTAGAAAAATAAAATTGAATCGTTCTATGAACCGAAGAAAATCGAGGAAAAGGTTACGTTTATCAAAGGATAACGAATTAATTGTACGTGGTGAAGAATCGAAGAAAGAAAGTTGTTGGAATAACGGAAAGTTGGGAAATCGTTATTAATCCTAACTTAATCGAACGTAGAATGTTGGTAAAAAAATTGCGCTGTCGACTAAAAAAGAAACGAGGTGTACCTTAAATTCTAAAGATTCAACGGCTTAACGGAGAACTTCCAACAACGATCCACCATCTCGATCGTAATAAAAAACCAACACCGACTAACATTTAAAATTCCATTTCAACTTCTGACTCGTTTGAACGCGCTTACAGCGCCGCTCAGCCGCTATAACATGGCTTAAAATTCAATGCCTGCTAACAATTTCTTATTTCTTATTGCCACGGTACAGGATTAACTATCTTGAAACGAGTTTTCGTAGATTGTTAATGAAAAAATTTATATCGAAACCTCGCAGAATATAAATTCGAGTGGAAAATAGAAGATTTGAAATTTCGTTTAATAACTTTTCTAGTGAAGTGTTTATTTTTCTAGTTTTTAAATAAAATATTTGATTAATCTTATTCTTTTCTATTATTATTGTATATGAGATAGATAAATTTAGTAAAATTGATAAAAACTTACGAAATACTTACGAATATTGTTAAAGCATATATTCTGTATATAGGAATCACGATAGAAGCAGGCACTAATGAAAAAGTAAAAGTAGAACCATAGTAAATTAACGAAAAAATTTTCCTTAAAATAGTCAAGACTTATAAAAAAAGAAAAAAGAAAAATTATGTAAAAAACAAATGAAAGTATGACACAAAGAATAAATTGAAAGTTAAACTAAAACTCATTACTGATATATATTTCTCAAGAACTTAACCAAATTTAGATTATAATTTTTGAAAAAAATTCTTTTTTTTTATCTCATCGATGTAAGAATTCTACTATTTACATCTAATTTTAGCTCTAATTTTGACTTAACGACATAATTAGCTATGACTTGGAAAAATAGTTTCAAGTTTTTGATAGATGACGCATTATTGACACGGCGAGCTATATAAATTTTACTTCACATCGTCAGCAAAGAATGGATATGGACATCCCGTATAACTAAAGAAGAGACACGTACGACGCGACGCAGGCCGTGAATCTTTTGGCTATTTGTATTCCACACGCGCGTCAAACTGTTTCCGATATTTCAGACTGCGGATCAATAGCTATCCGACCGTATTGTAATCGACACGGAACTCGTGTTACTCCTGGCACGAGCTTATTTCTTCAGAAATCCTGTTCGACTTTTCGCAACATCCACCGCAGCTCTGCAATAGGTAGTGCAGGCTTTGAGGATGCAATAGGCGCACGATATCGTTTCTTATATAAAATTTTGATTAATAAATATATCATTTTTTATAATTATCAATTTTTTAAATAGAATTCAATCAAATTAATTTTATATATGATCGTTATAAAAAATATACATATAATTATTGAATTCATTTATGCTTTGAATTATGTCATACAGTGACGACGATAATGTCGTATTGGATTGATCGATAATGTTTAGAATAATAAATTTGCGTGCGAAAAGCAGGAAAGCTAAATTTGTAACGAAATTGATTTATTTTACTTTTATTTTAAATCAAATATTGATAATTATTTTCATTATTTTTATTTGTGGAATAAAATATTCGTTTAAAAAAAATATTTATTTTTTAAAGATTTTTGTTTCATTTTATAAAAATTAAAAAATATTCTTTTTACACGATAATCATTTAAAACTATGCATATATAGATATAAAAGTAAATTTGTATATCAAGTTCTTAATTAAAGTAATAAATATTTAATTAAGAATAAATTTATCTAAAATGACGTCTATAATTATATTTTTTTATTCTAATAATCCGCATCTTTATTTTAGAAACAAGTTAATATGTAGTTTCGGATATGTACACGTATAGATAAGACTGAATTACGATCTAGCGTGGATTTCAGTTATAACGAATATACTTTTACGTGTTCGAATTAAATTGCATACGTGAGTCACGCGGAAGAAAGCGAAATTGCACAATTTTCATTAAGATATTTTAGATTGTTTAGTTCTTGAAAAAGTAAGGAATAATCATATAAATTTGATTTTAAACTTTGTATAAGACAGAATTCGCATTTCATTTCTCAAAATTTTCTGGCTCGTGTATCAAAGAAAGAATAATTTAAATAATCTTTTAAAATTTTCAAATTGCAACAATCTCTTATAACAATTTGCGAATCTTCTCTCACATATTCGTATATAATTATCGTTATAATTAATGTTAAAAGTAAAGTATTTTAATTCAAATTTTCTTGTGTTTACATATGAATAACCAAAAATAAAAAATAAGGATTAAGATAGTAATTAGAGATACGTGATGTGTAAAATTAAAAAATCAATTTTAATAGTGAGGTTGATATTTTAAAATCAGAATTTTATTTTGAGATATTTTAAATATATTATATTCTTTCATCCAACTTTTCCATTTGTGAATTTATTCATAATTACGAAGAACAAAATAAAAATATAATTATATTTCAAGAAGAAATATTAAATTTATCCGGATAAATTTTTCTATTCTTATCAAATAATCTTTTTCATTTTATTATTTATTTATAAAAGAGGAACGTGGTACACTTTCGTTTTCTAAATTATTCTATTCTGTTTCTAGGTCATTCTATATTTTAATATTTAAGACAGATCACGTAGGAGATTAGTTAATTATTTAGACGTTTACATTTATTCATATTCTAAACTTGGAGAAGTTAGATGAATATATTAGAAATGCAACACTACGATGCATGAAATGTTTGCACGTGTAATATTTGAATGAAATATTTCATAGAATGGTATTTTCATAAAAAAAGAAATGTCGGATGAGTTTTTAAATTTCTATTTATTCCAAATATTCGGTTCTTTATTTCATTGTTGCTTGTTATTTCATTTTTGTATCTCATTATTTGTCATTCATTTATAATATTCAATTTCTATAATTCAATATCAATTATATCAATATATATATATATATATATAATATCAGTTTCATAAGCACAATTTCAAAAATAATTTGATCTATTATGCTTGACAAATTTTCAATTATGTTCTTTATGTGTATGATAATATATATGTGTATAATTTTTATTATTAGTATAATGTTAGTATAGTATATATCCTAAATAAATTTAAATAAAAGAATCGAATATTACACAAATATTTCAATTATTTTTCACAATTAATAAAGAAAATAATATAAAATTAAATTCATAAAAATAAGTAAAGAAAACTAATATAAGAGATAATTATTTATTTTATATATATATACAAATTTTAATTATTATTCAATGAGATAAAAATAAAATATGAATATCAATTAGTGACTTACAGTAATATTTACAGTAATAATCTACGTGAAATTTTAGTCAAAAAATCGTATAACTATAAAATTTTCTATTCATGCTTAGTGAACGTTATTATCTTCTCGCCGGAAATCCTGCTAAAGCTGCGATTTAAAGATTATACTGCTCTTTTAAATTTTCTCCTTTTTCCCTAGGTTTCGTTACTTATATTTATATTTCTCACGGTTTCGCATAACACAAACAATCTGTAGAAATCGACTATCCAGAAATTGATTTGAAATTTTTCCTTCTTTTTTCTTTTTTCTGAACGATAAGATTTTTGTACGTGTATATTAACGTGTATATTATTATTGATTATTATTAACACTTCGACTTCCTTTTTTTAAACTGCAGATTTTATATAGTTGAAACAAATTCAAATATTCGATTAATATGTAGAAAATATATTCGTTTTATTCAATACATAGGTTCAACTATGCATTTAGAAAATATTAATAGTAATTTTATTATTTAAATTTATATAAAAATTTTGATAAAAGCTATTGGTCGTTTAAAAAAAAATCATTCTATATTTAATTTACTTCTGTTACGGATAATGTATTGTAAATTTTTCCAATTTCTAAAATTTTTATTCAGAATATGATTAAATTTGTCTATAATATTCAGTTTATGTAAAATATGCAATACATATGTAACGAAAGAATGTATGAATGGAAAATATATTATTTGCATAAAAAGTTCGCAATCTATGTGTAATTCACGTTTCATATGGATAAAATTTTTAAAAAATTGATGCATAATGATAGTTATTAATGATAAATATTAATCAATAAATTTTTTTGAAAATAAATGAAATATCTATCGTGTTTTCTAATAGATAGAATAAGAAATTTTCAACATTATTCATATTTTGATCGCAATAATTTTCCACTAATATATAATCAAAATGTAAATTAATATAAAAATATGGGAAATAATAACGATTCGAAAATATTTAAAAATTCGATGTTCCATTTAAAGTAAAAAAAAAAAAGAAAAAAAGAAAGAAATTGGACCAAACTTTAAGTTCTCGACAAAAATACCATCGTGTACCAAGGTATTCAAAGAGCTCGATCATGATGTACTTCTTATGAGACGTCTGCTCCTCTTTTTCTTTCCTTTCCATCACGTTCCTTTTTAACCTTGTCAAACTATCGCGAGCATTTGCCAGCCCATCAACCGTTCAATTACGATAATCCGTAGACATCGGTGTTACGCGAGTCAGCATTCAGCGCGACCAAATGAACGAGTTGTTCAAATGCAAAACAATTGACGCAAATTGACGTCGATTCCTCCTTCTCGCGGAGGCAAATCATCCTCGAAACGGGATTGCACGTCAAACGAGAAAACTTTCGCCTTCTTCGAATATTTTCATCCAATCGCGGGTACCGCAGACGATTCCGAAAGAATCGATTCGCGAAATCGGCGTACCCGATAAATTCGAATTAAATCGGTTAGCTTGCGGCGATCCCGAGTTTCGGATAACTGCGGCTAATTTATTTTCGTTTCAGGACTATTGATTTCGATGTCGGCGGCGATGCCATCGGGCTTTTTCAGGCCATCGTGTGCTGGAAACGAGATTGAAAAATTGGGACGATTGTCCGTTTTTGTGTCTTAAACCGAGGATCATTGATTCGAATGGTCGTTTCTTTCTTTCTTTCTCTCTTTTCTTTCTTTCTTTTTTTTTTTTTTAATCGTGGGAGATTGATTTGCATCCTGGTGAAAAATTCGAAGAATATCGAGAATTGCGTATTTTTCACTACATGTATATAATGTCGAGGATTGATAACATGCAATAAATATTCCATTGTTGCGTTCTTTAAAAATAGTACGTGGTTTTGTTGTATCGTTGAATACTTGGAAGTAGCGATTAATTCTTTTGGCTTGACAATATTTGGACAATTTTTTCTAAAGAAAAATATTGAAAAATTGAAATTTATTTTTATTATTTGATATTGTTAATTTTTGCCAATTTTCAAATGTAACAAATATTTCGATACTTTCGATCAAGATGATCGATATTGAATCGCCTTCTAATATTTTTTTCATAAATTTCATCATATTATTTGTAGAATTTCAAGAATAAATGGTTAAAAGAAAGTCGAGAAAATTTTCCACGAATAGAATATCATCTTTTACCATTTTTCGCATACTTTATTACATCGTTTCTAGAACTTTAGGAGTAGGTTATGAAAGGGAACTCGAAAAAATATTCCACGATAGAACATCATCTTTTATTACATTATTTTCAGAATTTCAGAAGTGAGTCTTGAGAAAGAAGGCGTGAACGCGTTTCAAGATAAAATATAGGAAGGAGGTGGGACAAAATTTGTAATAACGCGCAGGAAATACCGTTTCATCATCGTCTTTTCAAAAAGCGCGCAAGTATTAAAGAAAATTCACAAAAAACTCACGAAATCGTAACTTTTGCACAGATGTATATCGTCGTTTCGATAACGACCACTCGTCGCCTCATCGATCTTCTATTCTTCGCCTTTATTCTTCTCTCTCTCTCTTCCTCTCCCCTTCCTCCCCCTCTTTCTTTTTTGATACTTAGCAGAATTTTATCAACCCCTTATTTATGCTCAAAGACTAGAGGTAAAGAAATGAACGCACCACTCCTTAATATTTAAACTATGCAGATTTATTCATTCTTCTCTCACTCCTTTGCTCGATGCAGCTTCTTTTATAAAGTCGTTTAAACGGGCAGAATGGGAACGAAAATGAAGAATCACGGTATCTGTTATTTCAACTTCTTATTTATAATTATCTTCGTTGTGTATAATAAATCGACGCTCAATTATTCAACTATAATATTACAAATAGAGAATTGCATATTTTATTTAAATCAATTTATGTTATTATTTTATAATTATAAGAATAATATACTATTATATAACTATTTTTTATTAATTAGTAATATTAATAGTGTAATACACAGATAATGGACAGATCAAAATTGATTGTTTTTGTCCAACATGATTCAAGAAAAAAATAAAGTATTATGAATCTTTTGTCAACTTTTTTTTTTAGAATTCACAAATTTAACTTTTTTAAATAAACTAATAATTTTTTATATTTATTCTTTAGTGGATATGAAATATTACTAATATTTATAGAAAAATTAGTAACTAAATGCACTTTTTATTCGAAAAATTCTATTATTTTTGTTTATTCGTATTCGCATATATCACTTGTAAAACACGAGTTTCACCGAAAAAAATACACAACGTTTATTTTTTACTTGTTTGTGTTTCTTCTTTTATTCTTTTTTTTTCCTCGAAATTTTTTTTAAAAACTTTATGAAATCGTAGTATTTGTTTTTTTTAAACATATATAGGAAATAACATTCTCGAAACTGCTGTTAATTTGTTAAATTAATCTCGTTAAACACTGTTAAGAATAAACGTTGAAAATCCTTTGAAAAAACGAAATATTCCTTCTTCGATACGATATTCTCTTTTCTTTTCTCAATGATGCTGATAAACGATTGTAATTTATGTAAAATTTAATAAATGATTCGTGATGAATCATCGAATATCAAAATTTATCAATATTTATAAACGTGTAAAAAAAATTATGAATTTGAAAATTACCTGCTTCGAACGTTAAAAGTATTTTATTGCTCCTGTGGGAGACCGTTATGGTTCTTATTTATCTCTCGCCATTAAATCTTTAACAGCCGGAAAATTGTTCTTTTATTTTTAATCATATTTTCAATGGAACGTTCAGTGCCTCGATTTTTTTAAATCTTTACTATATATTTGAACATGTTACTGGAACATGTCGATTATATTGTAATAAATATTTGTGTTTTTTGTAATAGATACAATTTGATATATCTCGAAGGATTTGAAAATGCTAATTATTTTTGCAAGTATTAAATATTATCGAAACATTTGAAAAATATCTGTTTAAAATCAAATCTTGTTCGATTTATCCAGATTATTTTTAGATAAATTACAATATTGACCCTTAACAATTACGAATTTTTAAGAGAAATGAACTATAGAAGAGTCAGAAATAAATATTATACAAAATAAGTCACAATACCAAATGGTTAATTCTTTATTTTGTTTAAATTTTACAAGAATGTTTATTTATTTATATTACAATGTATTTTAGATTTAATGACTTTAACATTATTGTTAAGAAATATGTGTTAAAATATTTCGAATTTTCTGATTATACATAGGATATATAAACTGTTTTATCTAAATACAATGAAATATCTTGTAAAAAAATGTATTATAAAATTTGTTTAATATAAGATGATGCATTATGCAATATTAATAAATTTTCTGTAAATGAACTATCGTATGAAGATGATTTTTCTTTTTATATAAAATTATATAATGATATATATTAATTGATGTAATTTATTATTTTCTACAAAAAAGTATAATTAAATTATTAATCACAAAATCATTGTAGAAAATGACGAACTGCATCTATTCGCATATTAAAAATTATATGATTCCATTTAAAAAGCAAATGTCATATGACTTGTACGCATTTTCGTTGTATTTAATTTAAAACACGAAAAAAGCACAAAAATAAATAAAACGTTTGCATTAATTGTATAGCCCTTGTCTCAATACGTAGGTTAATTATCTCTTATTACTAATACCAATAGTATTTATTTAAACATTATCATTGAAAATTACATTACAAGAATTCAAAAAATACTCGTTCGTTTATTATTGTCAGTTCGAAGTGCGCACACGACGCATGTTCGTCTCTAAAACGTTGTCCGGGGAATAGCCATTGACACGTTCCAAAGGGGAAGGTGAAAGCACAGGCCGGCTTTAGAAATTGCTGGTGACACGTGCAACGTCTTCGCGTTGCATACTCTAATGTCGTAAAGTGGTCTGGACCTTGCGATATTCGGAAACTCGGGCAAAACGATACCGTTAACGTGGTTATCGATCGCTCACCGCACCTTCGCTTTGATCCGTCACTCTTAAGCGTCCTTTCTTCGATCGGTAAAGAGAAACAAACCTCTCCTCTCCCCTTTGACAAAAGGGATCAAATTTAATTGATCCAAGTTACAAGTATACTGTTACGATGTTACGAATATTCTCTGTCTTCTTTTATCTTTTTAAAATTATCCGTTTCTTTGTATCCGCTTTTACATTCGATCAGTGTTTGCCACTAATAGTAAATGGAATACGTTTCAAATGAAATTGATAACAAACTTATGCTGCGGTTTATAACTATGTTCTAGTATCGCGGAATCGGATGAACTTTGAACGTCAAACCATTTAGCCGTATTTCTGTTTTGGGAGCGCAACACATCTGTGCTTGAATCAGTTGCAGTTTCTGTTTTTCAATAGAGGGGGGAGGAGGAGAGAAAATATTAGATAGAAGCATTTATTTATCTTTTGTAATTAGGTTAGGAGTATAAATGATTTTCTTTTGGCTTCTTTTTTTCTAATGCTAATTTGTCAATAGTTTTAGCGCTTAATTTTAATAGTCAATTTTTCAATAATTATTCCCGTTGGGTTTCATTTTTATAATAATTAAATTTGATAAAATTGTATATTAGTATTATAATAGTTTACACATGTATCTATAAATTCGAAGAATTTGAATAATAGGAATAATTAAACAGTTTTGCATATTTAAAATTTGATAATGACTAATATCGATTAATAAATCGCATAATTTTTATTTAATAGAAATACGAAGATTTCATAATAAAAATGCCTCGTTATTATAATTTTTCTTCAGAGGAAAAGCTATCTTTTTCAATAATATTTTTCAAACGAAAATAATTATTTTACATTCGATAAATTGAAATTTTTCTTGAAAAGTATTCATCACTATACTGTTATTTCGAATCTTTTATAATTACATCACGATAGAAATATCTGAAGAATATTCCAAATAAAAGAATAATGTAATTATAAATCGTGTAAAACGTTTTTAAAATGTTGTAATAAAAATATGAAACATAGTAGCAGATGCTTCGTTACTACGATATAATATAAAAATAAATCGATAATTCATGTTTAATGTGTTTATACAAGCTAATTAATTTTCCAAATATTCACTATTTTTGATAAGATTAACAACGGCTAAAAATAAAATTTATTATCTGATGAATTTCATTTTTATTTCAACTTGCATTAATACATTGAAAATAAATTTCTATACTACATCGTAAGTAATTATGAGCTCGCTGTTCGTTATAATTTTTTAATAAAACTTCAAACGATTTAGGTTTATTTTTTTTTTCTTACATTCTTCAGACTTATAACTCCAATTTATTAAATAGAATAATTCATAAATACAGTTCTATTATTAAATTACGTAGATCAATATTAACGTCGATGTAATCCGATCGTCATCTCGGGAGCTTGCTTCGTTCTTATTTCGACTGCGGATAATCTGTTTTGGCTGGTTGCTAGGAATGACTGGATTATTCGAATTTGACACGACGGATTAGCGTAATCCCTTTAATTCAACAAATTGGCGAAGTTTCATTATTATGTCACCGAGTTTCAATGACCACTACTGTCTTCATCACGGATAGTATTCCAAACAAAATCTACCAATTTTTCTATTTTTCCATTTTTCCCCTTCTTTTTCCATTATTTTCTACTTTTTCATTCGGGCTTTTAATATTCTCTTGATTTCGATCTCGACGCGAAAAACGCGGAACCAGCGATCGATCGCAACAATTGGTTTTTTTAGAAGTACGTTGGCCAATTGAAAAAGAAAAAAAAGCAGTATGTATTATTTTGAAAAATAAGCCACGACGTGCGCGACCATGTACGTCAGCTTTCTACCACTGCCCCTTTTTTTATTTTGAAATGAAATTTGACTACTGACATGTCCAAGAATTGATACTCGAAAATTAATTGGACAGAATTTGAATAGTTTGCTGCAACTCGTGAAATACAGTGGTCTTCATGGTGAGAGGTCTGATAAATATAATTCTCTTCAACAATTTTTTTTTAAATGCATTCGCAATTTTATTTGCAAAGATGTGTTTTAGGAAAATTATGATTGCATTTCGATATTTTTTTTAATCGGAAAAAAACAAAAAACTCTCCTTAATGAAAAAATAATGTTATCTTGATTTTTTTAAATGTTACGATAACTCTATGGCTGTTGTGATGAATTTATATATATAAAAGAATAATAAATTAAGGTAATACGTTAGTAAATAATTGAAATATCCATAAAAAATTGGAATAAATATATCGCGATACGTTTCAACATCGAAGTCACTTAGAAATATCGAAACTTACTTGAACGATTACTAAAATATAATTCTACGAATTGAGCAAGAATAAAGGAATTCGATGCAATTACACTTGTTCGTTGGCCATTCTGATTTGAGGTTTCAATCTTTCTCCAGATCATCGCCCAAACTAAAATTGGCCTCTCTATTTACTAGTGGCCGACTAAAATGTGGTTTATGATTGCGGTTCCGCTATCCCGTAAATTAGAAGAATTGCACAGCAGTTTCGAGCGAGCAGAACAGATGTTTTATCTCGACTTTTACCACCGCGAACTTTCACGATGGAAAAAGTGGGGCCGCGTCGTTCGTTGGCAATATCGTGCCTCCACGATTCAATGGATTAATCCACTACCGTTCCTGATGTTATCCTCGAATATAATACCGAAGGAAAATTTTTGGATTTTCTAGCGGTGCAAATAATTTTTTCATTGTTGATGCAAAATTTGCTTATATTAATTGGATTCGTTATATTTTATTATAACTCTGCACTCAGTGATTCACATTTCGAATAAAAATAATTTATTTGGTGGAAAATGATAAAGGATTTGAAAAAGATTGAAATTTTTCTATTAGAATTATATTAGAGAAATAATACTAAAAGAATACTTGAAACATATTTGATATAATTATAAATTGATTTAAATGAGGAGTTATTTTATTTATTAATTACTGCATTTTTATGGTTTAATATATATATTACATGTTTTTCGTATGAAATAGAAATACAAATAATTGTTCAAAAAATTAGAATCTGCTTTTACAAAATTATCTTAAAAGATATGAAAATGAAATTAAAAATTTATTAATTGTTTTTGGGCAAAAATGATGTGATAAAATCATAAAAAAATTATTAAAAATTAAATTTTATTATTAAATTAAAAAAAATCGAAAAAATTTTAAATTAAAAATTGTCAATTTTTAAAATTTTATAACTATCGATAGAAATGGAATAAAATAATCATTCTAATCTCATTTTAAAGGCTTAGAATAACATAGAGCCCTTTATTTTTAAGGGATATTATTTTTTACTTCATGACAATTAAAAAAAGTCAAAAAATTTTTAATATAAAAATTGATCTTTAAAATTTCATAATGATAGAAATGGAATGGAATAATCATTCTTATGCGACTGAGTGATCTGAATTTTCAATTATTTATTTATTTTGGTTATTTTCCTGAAGAATATAACAATTAATAATAAAATCTTCGTTTAATTTATTGATATATTCGCTATAGTGTTATTTTTTCTAATAGAACATTAAATTTTATTTTTTCTTAAAAATCTATAAAGAAAAAACAAAGAAATAGCATTATTTTCTAATTTTGATGATTTTTTTTTAATGTATTCTCATGATCATTCATTCTGATGAATATTCTGAGCTTTTTATTTGATGGTTCTTTTATAAATATTTTTTGGAATCATAATTCCAATTTATATTAAATTTAATTATCAAATTTAATTTTGGAGAAACAATAACATCTTAGTACATAGATATATATACGCAAAGTTTGATATTATTAGATATAAGAAAGCAGAGTTATATTTACTAAATTACATTGAAGTTGAAGAATGAACATTTCTTCATTATTTTATATCTTTATTCATTTTCTCAAATTTACGTTTTTTACTAGTTTATTTATTTAAAACTAATTTTAAAGTATTTAATATTAAAATATTATAAATAAATATTCATAGCAAAAATACATGAAAGTATACATATTATTATTGCTGTTATATATGTTGTAAACAATATAGAATTCAGAATAATATTACAAATGTGTATGTAATAATAGTCTTTATTCTTCGTACTACGTAAGATCTTTTCATTTCGAAGCAATATATAGAAACAATAAATTTCAGAAATTAGAACGATTCATTTATGATTATATTTAAACATTCTGACTATTAATACATTTTTTATAGTGTTATCTTTTATAATCTCTACATTTTTTAATTTATGAATGTATTCTTTTTTCTATAAACTGAAATAATTTATGTTTAATGTCGAATTGGTTGAAAATTTTAATCTTATTTCTTTAATTGTATTCTTATTATTTAATTGTATAAAATAAATCTCGTGATAATTTATTAATTAATTATTATTAATAAATTATTATTAATTCGAAATTACGATTAATCAACATTTTCTTTAGTTCAATAAAAAAGTGAAATAAATGTGATTTCAGCCGACATACGAATAGCTAAATAACGAATAGTTAAAAGTAAAATTTCCAACAGCACGAGTATTTGAGCTGTTCAGTGTTTCCTAATCAAAGCAGAAACGGAACTCTATTGAGAAATTTAGGAGCATTTTCTATGCGAATTTCACGAACATAGAATCGCAGACACATTGTTCGAGAATTTTGATGCTTTTTATCACATGTAAAATTTTTCTAAACAAACTACGTAACTCTATGTAAGTTTATATATAAAGAATTATTATAATATATTAATCGTTTCTTGATAAGATTTTCAAACTTTAAATGTTTTCAAATCATATATTTTTTCATAAATGTAAATTTGTTAAATATTTAAACATTTGTCGAAATAGAAAGAATAACAATGAAATTTCATTATTATGGAAATTTTTAATTTTCTACCAAATTAAATGTTTAAATGTTTATTGAAAATCTTTGTTCGAAGAATTCAGTCATGATTTGATAATATAATAGTTTTATAATGTTTTTATACGAAAATATGTTCAAATTAGAGAAATTTTTTTAAATATTTAAAAATTGTACAATGTACACGATGCATCGCTACAGAATTATTTTTTTCGCAGCAAAGAAATGCTGACCAGTAAACACAATTCTCCAAATGTCTCGATATATCCTTGCATACCGATTTAATCGATTCATCGATAATGTCTCGATAAAATCACGGAGCCTTCGTGATGAACACGCCAACGTGCCATAGCTCAGCATTTCCTTGCATACCACGTCCACGTTTTCATTACTTATCGCTCTATCCGGTTTCCTTTAACGAATCGACATGTTTCGTGTCACGAAACTGTTCCGAACAGTATTCCATCGATTCTCGAGGAAAGGAACAATTTTTCTCTCTCGAACGAGGGACCATTTATACTTTTGCGAAAAGAAAACTTTGCTTTGAAGTTTTTGCAGCTCTATCCGAATTGTTTCACAACACAGTTGCAATGTTTGATCATATTTGATTTATGTTTCATTAGTAAATAACGAAAATTTTTCTAATTAAAAGATTGTAAAAATATAAATAAAAAAATAATAACGAAATGAAAAAAAAGAGGAGTTAACAATTTCATGTTTCAAATTTAGAAGAGTAAAATTGTTCAAGATTCCTTTCGGATCAATTATTTTTTATTGGAAAATTTATACTCTGTTCGTTAAAATAACAATTAAGAAATTTCGCATTATGCACACAATCCAATGGGAGATCAGGACAACAAAAGAAGAGTTTTTGAGAAAATTAAGGGTTAAACAGCAACGTTTGAGAAATGACAGAATACAATATATAGAGTCGATCTCGTTTCTTTGATGATTTAATGAAACGATGCGACAGTGAGATAGAGAGAATGAGCATGGAGGATGACCAACGAAATGTTTATCCCCATGCACGCATTTAATTCTGTTTAATCTGACAGGATGGAATGATATTCATGAAGAGCTTCGCTCCATCGATGGAGTGAAAAGGGACACGTTAACGTGCCAGGATAAATTCTATATTCCGCATTCAATGTTAAATTACTAATTTCAAAGAGACGTTAAACATGCTAAACAGTAATGAAACTGCATTATACGATAGTACAACTAACGTTTGCCTTTTAAATTCTTTTTAAATTCTCTGCTCTTTATCGATATGAGCATTGTTGTATTAAAAAATCTTTCTGTATTAAGATACTGTTCCAGAATTGAGTTCAAAAGAATTGAGTTGAGATTAAAATTATTATATTATTTGTTTGTATTTCAACTTTAGAGAAATTGGAATTAACAGAAAATCATAAGTAGAAAATATCTTATGACATTTATAAATCTTTAATTTTCATAACGATCTTGATAATTGTATCAATACGAAGTACATTCTTCTCTTTTGATTTTTGCATTTTCGTAAACTCGTATTTCATTATCTCCCAAGAAATACATATATTTATTTCAATCAATTCATAACTCGATTCTTTACGTAAAATAATAGTGTAAATTCTAAATTCTCATCCATTCGCATTTATCAATTCGCTCGTTCCAACACCCGTTTACTTTAATTCCAAACTGATTTTACGACCTCCATACATTCTAATCTATACTATCCTTAACTCGGTTCCGGATCAACTCCCCAAAGGGAAAGATTTAGATCAAACAGTCGTCCGATACACTGCCAATAAAACCACGTTTCGCTACTAAAAGCCCCAATCCAAAGTCAAAGTGAGACGGACGAACGAAGATATAAAGGGAATGAAGCCACGCGTGTAAATTCCTCTATGAAGAAGGTAGATGCAAATTGCTTAACACTATTTGCTAGTAAATTGGATCATCCGTATTCTCGAAGAGAAGATATAATGAGAAAATATAATCTAAAGAAGGAGGGATGGTGCATATTCATTAACGCAGGATTAGATGCTCGCTTAAGTGGAGGCATATAATAATAGAGGAATTATTAAAATTATTATAGAGATTTAGTCAGTGGATTCGAATTCCATCTTTTCTTTTCTTTTTAATTCGTATTAAAAATTTATTTCCTTTCTGCGAATATGTATACTATAAATATGTTATATTTGTAGAATACGTGAGAAAGAGAGAGAAAAAAGATCGGTGAATAATTGAAAAGCAATATTTCAATATGAGAAGTATAAGGCACACAAATTTCAGTCTTTTTTATTATTATTATTCCAGATTTTACACGCAAATCATAAAACGTAAAGTAGTTTCAGCATAGATCTTATTCTCTATCTTTCTATTTTATTGTTTTAAATTACTTGAATATTTCGTGTTATTGTCTATCATTCTTTCCGTTGATATTGTATCGTAATATACTTACATGATATTATATCTTCAATTTAACACAAATTTGTCATTTTTGTGTTTTTATGTTTTTCCTCTGCTTTAAAATTATTTGCGTATCATCTATAATTGATAATATACAAATATAATAATAAATAATTGAATAACGAGGAATCGTTTCTAAAAAAAATCAAAAAATCAAATTTCCCTTTAATAGGAAGATTTTCATTTTACTCGATAAAGACTTAATAATCGTACTATTAAGCTTAATGGGGTGGAAAGAAGAAGGAAAGAGAAAAGGAAGAAGAAATAACGAAAAACATGAAAGGCAATTTAAAAGAGACTGAATAAAATACTTCTTTTTCAAAGATGTCGTTCTTTGTGAGTCATGAAACGGGAAAGGGGCTCGAAAACAAAACGAAGAAAAGGAAAAAGAGAAAAAAGGAAGAAAACAAAAATGGCTTTAAAATGTGTAATGAGCGAAACATATATATAATATATATGTATGTATGCGTAAAAGCCAGTTACAATGTGCAAAAATAATTATACAGTGCAACAAATTGCACCGATATTACTGTCTTTAGAAGAATTTTGAAGAAAAAAAGAAAAAAATAATCAAGTTCATATTATTAACGCATCTCTAATTTCTTATGAACAATAAGAAAAGAGGAATTAATTATAAAACTTACGAATAAAAAGATAATTCACGTTTTAATCCGATGATTTAATGGTTCTTAATTTGTTTGAAAGAATTACTAATAAAATATTACAAAATTTTTAACAACATGATAATTATATTGTTTTTTTGATAGAAATGCAATTGCTAGTTAATTAAGTAAAAAAAATTGCATCGTTATATATATGTAAATCCATCTTGTTCGTTTTCCTTTTATTTCATATATATATATAAAGAGATATATATTTAAAAATCAAATAAATATCGTAAATAACATTTAATGTTAAAAAGTGGATTTTAAGAATTTAAAGAAAGATCATTAGAAAATCAAAGATTCGTTTAAGTAATACAAAACAAACTTACTATTACAACTATAACAAACTATGAAAATATTCATCTTTTTCAAACAATCTCTACAAAATTCTTTAACCCTTCGATCGATCAAAGGAATCGACTGAAAACAGAAAAGACTTCGATCGTCGATCCACTTTAAATCGAATCATTGGACGTAATGAAGGATGCGCGCTTCGGTCTCCGTTCCGCTGACAGTAGAATTTGTTCGTTTCAGTAGGCCGAAACAGTAGTGGCGCTCAATGAATCAGCGGTCGGTTGAAAAGCGGCGACGTAAACGTTAATACACGGCGCGTTTACGCGTATCGCATACTCGTGTCGCACAGTGCGTTCGCACTTGGCGCATAGCTCTTCTAAGATACGGGAGGCGAGACCAGGTTGGTCTCTGAATCCCGGAAATCCCAACATTCCCGCATAGATATATCCACTCCACGTGTTTCCTACGATGTAGCGGTAACTGTCATAGCGGCTAGCGTGCCGTGGCTGACACAGAGGTTGATCAATTTAATTTGCTGAATGTTTGGATAGTTTGGTTAAACGCTCCGTTTAGTTACCGTAGTTGTGGCCAATGAGGATCCGATTTTGATTGAGAAAACGGAAAGAGTACATGAAAATATTATAAAAGTGTACTTTTATTATGATAAATAGTGGTAAAGAGTGGAAAGTGATAAAGAAGGGGGAAGGAAAATAATAAAGAAGGAGAGGAAAAACAAAGTAATAAAGGAAGAGAAGAAAAGGAAGTTAATAAAGGTGAGAAGAAAGAGAAGAATAATAAAAAAGCGATGGAAAAGAAGGGGGAAAAGGAAGGAGAGAAAGATGATAAAAATGGAAAAGGAAAGGAAAGCTGAAAATGAAGAGGAACAGAAGATAATAAAGAAGGGAAGAAAGAAGAGGATTATAAAGGATTGGAAAAATCCTGTACGAATGTTCAATATCAAATCTGAACAAATGATCGTTCACTATATATTCATCTCTGTATTCCTCCTCTATTTTTTTGAGTGTGGAAAAAAGATAAAGAGGGCTAAGAATTTATATAATTGTACATATAAATTCAGAATCAGACAAAATACAATAGTGAAATATAGAATTAATTATTGAGGCTTATTCCATGCATTCCAAATAATATAATTAACACGTTGATTTATCATATTCAAGATATTTTCTTCAATTTTATCATCGCGACTTGTTTAAATCTATGCGTTCTATGATCGATATTTTTTTGTTAACAATTCACTAATAAAGAAAACGATTAAAATTTTTAAAAAGGAAAATATCGATCGAAATTGCCTCAGGAATCTCCAGTTAATTGATATATTCACATTTTTGAAATCTTATATGATATTGATTTGATATTTTTAATCTCTACATATAATTAAAAAATCATGGTATAAATTTATTAACAAAAATTTTAGAAGATTCTTTTTCGAAATATAATAAACACTATTAAAAATAACCAATTATTTCATCCGTAATTATTATTATCTAAAAAACAATAAATATATTATTAAACTATACTACAACTTTGTCATAACATAAACTACAATATTTGAATAAAATTATATGAATAAAATTTCAGTAAAAATTCCAATTATTAACAAAAATTACAGACATTTTAATTTCACAACAAAGTATCCCGTTGAGGTTCGCACCGTGCGTGGAATAATTTCACGTGTAACGTCGAATTCTCCATAAATTAACACACTGTCTTTCCGCTCTGGGATTCAAATGTTCCCTTATATTTCAACGGATGCAATTGCGCCTGTCACTGCGGCCTGCGTGCCATGTAAGATAAGTAGATCCGAGAGCAGCTAGTTACCTTTTCCTTCGAAAAGATGCTTCTTTGGTTCGGTTATCGGGCGTTAAATTCACTAGAGAAGTTCAGTCGATAATATCGGTACAGCGAATTGCATTCACCGATCGATTCGAATTTGAATTTGCTACAAATATCCTTGCTTTATGACTTCGGACACGCCAAAACGAAGCTATAAGAAAGATTGTTACGTTGATTATCTCCTAATAGACTCTAGCGAGTGGTAGAGATCCGCAATCGATGAAATGGCTACCACTGTCGGTTGCCTATTCCTTTTTAGAGGTCAATTTCATAACCAATACGGATGATTAAGCGACAAATGTTGAAGGATGGATCGATAGAATTGATGTGAATATTTAATTAATTGGAATACGATGAAATACATTTCGTTTTGGAAAAGGAATATTTGTTTAATGTAAAAGAGTAATTAAAATTGTGAGGTATGATAAATAGTTGTTACGTAACTATGAGAATGATATAAAAAATCAGAAAATATTTCCTTTTTAATTAAATTACAAAACATGTATTTTGATAAAAATATTATGATAAAAGTATTCTGAAAAAAAAGGAATTAAAGTTAATAGAATTGTGTAAAAAATTAAAAAGTATATATATATGTACGGATTATAATTAAAGTTTATAATTTCCATTCAATTTCTATTTAATTTTCAGTTAGAATACAAACTTTTCCAAAATATTAAATATTGTAGTTTGCTATTGAGATGTAAGCAAGATAACTGACAATATACATCAGCTGCAGCCTTCATACATCAGTCGTTGCCTGAAGCAACGTCGATTGAATTCTGAAGGATTTTCGATCGAACATGGAATTTAAGAAAATAAAACATGATTGTGAATTACAGTTACACTCGTTTCGATTTATAAATGTTCACAAACTATAAAACTTACACATTACAGAAATCATTAATAATAAGTACTTAAATATCACAATAATAGTTTTACCGTGTGAAAGAGATTCAGGAACGCACGTTCTTTCCTGATTTAACTTTCCAAAGATTATGTATGCCAAGTTCTTTTAAAAACTTTCGACTTCTACAACTCTGCAAATGGTACTCGTAAAATTTCATTGCGGTCAGAGAAAGAAAGAGAGGAGAAGAGAGAGAAAGAGACTAGTCTCTTTACTTTTTCGATTATATTTTACTTCGAACTAAGTATAACTGTAAGTATTACTTCGAATATTTGATTGTATGATATTTGAAAAATTGGAATTACATCTTTGCCACTTGGGCGTATACGAATATTTAAAAATATTGGTACCAAAAATTTGTTATAATTAAAGTAAAATTAAAGCATTTATAGTATAGAAGAAAAAGTTGATGAAAAATTTTTGTATATAACGAAATATTCTTTTCTTCTCAAAGTTACATCGATGAAATAACAGTTTAGAAAGTTATTGTACGCAAGATTGAATCAAAATGAGAAAGCCGCGTAAAGCAATTACAATCTTCATTTCCTGAGTGAATTCCAATTGACGATTACTCACGAGCTTATTCGTTCAAGCAATCGCTCCGATATACTGTCATTTCTATCTACTTTAAAGTTGGCTCTCGTA
Organism: Apis cerana; assembly: GCF_029169275.1. Lineage (NCBI taxonomy): Eukaryota > Metazoa > Arthropoda > Insecta > Hymenoptera > Apidae > Apis > Apis cerana. The sequence goes on along the minus strand of NW_026893558.1, from coordinate 2,109,468 downwards.
CAAAATGATTCGTTCCACGTTATTATCTGGAATACTTTCGAGATTGACTTGTTTGAAAATCTGACGGATGTTTCCTCTCATCGAATGCTCATACTTTCGAAACACGGTTTGTTCCACCGCATCGACTTCAATTTCCCCGTGGCTCGTGCAACTCAAACGTGGCATTGTTTACGTGACGAGTATTCCTCGAAATGTACCGTGAAAACTTCACAGCGTTATGCCTTTGGACAATAGAAAACTTTTCCAACGGGATTGAATAGATGAGGATAAACGAACGAGGCATATGGCGTACGAAGAAAAATTTAAATGTACCTAAATCGGATTATTATAGTTAGTTTATCGTAAATAATTGCATTTTGTCATTTTTTTTATTTTCTAAGCATTTTGACTCCATTCGGGAAGATCTAATTTCGGGAAGATTCGAATAAAGATTGAACGATTTCGAAAGAGTTATATAAGTGTCTACTCGAAGATGAGAATTTTGTCAATTAATATATTAAGAATTAATGCTATAATAAAGAAATAAGATTTAATTTCACATTTAAAATGAAAAAGTAATTTTAAAATTTTTTGAAAAATTGGAATATTTAGGGGAAAAAATATTACATTGTCCTAAAAGATTTAGTAGAAACTTTAATTAACTAAGAATTAATATTCAGAGATTTATCTTGCGTGCAATTTCGTATGGTGATGAAAGTCATAAACGTTAATAAAAATATGTGATATTCTTTATTTAATAGAAAATATTATTAACATTTTTTCCCATGTTTATTGCTCGTTGATAAAACTTAAAAATAGGAAAATAGATAAAAATAAATTATATTTCACGTAAAATGTATACCTCGTTGAACTATAACGGAATCAAATTGAAAAACTGAATCAAGTATCAAACGAAAAGCAAATATGTACTTCATGGAACAAATACCTCTTTGTATTCTTAACAACGTTCAATCGGTTAATGCACGGTGAAGTTGTTTGACTCCGATTCAGAAGCGAATCTCTAATTGTGACTTCAACGAATTGTGAATTTCCCACTGATTTTCATTATTCCATGAAGGAAAGCCAATTATTGCACTTTCTTTTTTTTATCGTAAAAATATATGCAAGGGGAAAAGTAAAATTCTCGAACGAATTGAAAATGAATGTGAAAATGATTGTATGTGAATCGTACGAATAAAAATTTTCCTTTTTTTTTTTTTAAATTTCAACGTAGCAAAACGTAGAAATTTCAATAGAATTTTCTAAACAGTCGTTTTTTAATTTGATCTCGTTGTTTGATGTATTGAAAATGGAAAAAAAAGGAAAAAAAAAAGATAAGTGAATGAAATTTTCTTTTTTTTTGATAAGTCAAATGTAAATCGTTAAGAGAATATTTTTATTTATTATTTAAAATAAAAATTCATTTTATAACGTAGTAAATTTCGATTTAAAAAATATTATTAATTTTAAAAAAAAGTTTATTTAACTTCAAATAATCAAAATAGATCTTTTCGAATTACTTAAGAAATATTTTTTATTATTTATAATTTTTACAAGTATTATATGCAATTATGCATATTAATATTAATTTTCTTATTTATTTTTTTTATTAAAATTTGATTGATCTCAAAAATATGAAAAGATATTCAGATATTAATGTTAACCTTTCTATCTCTTTTTCGTTACATCTTATCAATTAAATCCACAATCAAAATTCATAGATGTAATATAAAGAAAGAAAATGTAAATATTTATTGCATTATTACGTACATATCGATCATAAATTCAATTGATCTTGTATATGATACATTAACGATGAAGAGATCTCCGACTGAATAAATATATTGAAAATCTCTTTTTTTATTTTCTAATATTTATACATCTTCTTAATTATAACTATGATAATTCAATAATATTCAATTTTTAAGGAAATTAAGAACGAAATTGCAGATAAAAAAAATTTTATTTCCATAGCAAATAGAAAAATGTAAAAAGAAAATGATCGATTACAATTTGTAATAAAAAAATAAAAACCGATAAGAATGAGAACATTCACGATTATTATTTAAGACAAATAAAAAAAAAATAATATAGTGCAGAAAAAGAAAGAGAATAAGAATTAGGATACCATAATTCAAGAATATTCTATATTCTATATTCAAGAATAAAAGAATTAAATACGAACATTGTTGACATGCAAGAAGACGTTGAACCAGGTTTAAAACTGAGTTTAGAATAAAGGAGGAAACTTTACACCGTGTTGCATCGAGGGAAAAAGCGGATGAAAATGGAGAAAAAAAATGAGAGAGAAACCGTCCATACGAGAGATAACAAATATTGTGGTGGGAGAGGGAGAGGAGGGGATGAAGAAGAAAGAAAAGAGAAAACGCGTGCCAATAAGAAATTCCGCATCGCGGTAAATTTCGTGCGGTGTAGACATAACGAAACGGCCGTTGTAAATTGCACTTCATTAGCAAAAATTTAAATTTCAAAAGAGCAGTTTTGCGCGTCTTGGCGGAATAAAAGCGCGTCAACTGTTGATGAGGCCCGGTTGTCCATTATATTCGTCGAGACACGGCTTATCATCGGCATTGCTTTCCTCGAAATGAAAAACTCATCGTGCACGCTCGTCTGGCTTGTCATGGCCCTCCGTTTGCCTCGAGAATAATGCTATCTTTCGAAAATGCGATTTATTACGGAAGATAATTTCGGGGAATCACGTTTATCTACTCGTTTTCATCAAACCGATTCGAGAGAGGAAAATCTGAGAAGTAAGAATTGTACGTCGAAAAGTTTTTTTTTAAATATAATTAGAAGAAAGAAGGATGATGAAGAATTATTTTTAAAAATATAATAACCTAGCTCCTCAATTTTTTACAAAAAACAAATATTCGAGAAATTTTATAAAACATTCAAAGATCGATTTACTCTTTCTTAATCAGAGTTTTTTTTTAACATTTTGTTTCTTAATATTATAATTATGAGAAATTTGCTCGATATTTTTTCCCGTTTTCTCTTCTCCATCAAGCTTTAATAAAATTTCAAAAAGTTGAAGTATCTTTGAGTATCTTAATATCTTTTCAAGGTATTACATTTCTTGTTTAATATTCTCTCGAGTATCTCTAACGATGTTAAGATTGTGATGTTAAGATGTATCTTGAAATTAAGAAGAAATTAAAAAATTCTTGAGACGCGGAAGAGACTTGTTCGATTAACAAGTATTTCAAAAAGAAAGTATGTGAGTCTTATTTTTACTAATTAATAACCTGCTATCTATAATATTCTAGAAAATTTCTTGAAGTTTGAACGAGCGAAAATTGAAGTGAAAAATCTTTTATCCCATATATCGATGATATTTGTAGAGTGCGTTCAAAGAGTCCTTTGATATATTTCAAGCAGTGTGCACAAGAGAGAAGAATTTCTCCGCTTTTACACCTTTTACGGTTCATCCCTATGTACATACCACTTCGAATCTACTTAATTGACAGCGATGCAGCGATCTCGTATCGTTTCAAGAAGCGATTAAATATTTGATAATTTGATATATCCTGTATCTTTACATTTTTCATTTATTTCAAAATCTTCGAGTTTTCTGTTCAAGGAACCGTGTACAAATAAAAAGCTTGGAAATCATAAGAGGATGATGATGTACGGAAACAATTGGTATTCGATATATCGTGGAACATATTTTCTTTGTTACTATCGATTTACTTTATTCCCAAGGATAGAAATTTTCGACCAAAGTACGAAATTTCAACGTTCAATAAGTAATGTTTTCGTTCGTCCGCGTAAATATTTCCATATATTCGTTTATAAGGAATATAGAGCAAGAATCCTTGTCGTTAAATAACGCTTTCGAATCGCGCGTACAAATTTAAAGTCTGAAAGAAAAATAGAAATCACTTTTTGTTCCTTCCTCTAAATTTTTCCTTCCGTTTTTTGTCTCGTTTCTATCTAGAGAAAAGGGGGAAGAGACACGAGAGAGAAAGAGAGAGCTATGACGTTTGTTTTCATCAGGAAACTGGAGGATTTTGAAAAAAAATGTCAACGTTTCGAACCAAACCGAAGAAATATTCTGACTCTGCCCTATTTTGTCTCTTGGTGTTTCATCCCTCGAAACGAAAGAGCGAAAATGTTTCATTTCGGAAATAGCGAATGTTTCGCTTTCAAACATTCGAATAGCGAATTGTTTGTCGTCGCTATGCTATGGAAACAGTTATAAATGAACCAGAGGCTAAGTAAACTTTGAAATTTACTTTAATAGGAATTGATTTGGCGTGTCGTCAAGCGGAATCCAACTTGTGACCGATAATAAACAAAATTTTGCGTATAGGAAGATTTCAACGCGCGTAACGGTGCATGCATAATTGCATCTCGAGGAAATGCGGAGATCTCCCCTTCTGTTCCATTTTCGTTATAACGTTGATTCTCGAGCAATATTCCGAATAAGAGAGAGGAAATTAGAAATATGCATATATACAATAACATCCTATGATTGTTTATTCACTTGTCATTCTAATTCTTTTTATATAATATTTTTTATTAGGAAATCATTATATTAGTCGTAAATAAAAGTAGCGAGTAATTTTTTCGAAGCTTAAGCTTGATAAAAATTATTGCGAAATTCCTAAAAAAAGAAATCCGATACAAAGTCTATTTCTTCGAAGCAAATATACAAACTTGGAAAATACAATTGCATCATCTTCGTGAAAAACTCTACAGCAACGATCCTCTGGCTCGAAATAATTTGATATAATATAAATTATATTATATAAAGATATAATTATAAAAGACGGTGATTACGTCGGATTAAAATTTCGTGCAAACAAAAGCGAGAGCTACAGAAAAGGAAAGAAAAAGCCCATTTCCGGCTATCTCGACCGAGTAACTTAGTTTCCAACGATGGCGGTTTAATTCGATATTTAAAAGGAGCGGTGGTACCGAGGCTGACAGGAGGCCTACTTTCCATAAACGCTAAAACATCGTAAAAGTCGAAACAATTTGAACGCGGTGGAAATTGCTCGGCAACCGGGCGGGTACAAAAGTTCGGATAATGCTGACATTACCGAAATACCGAGTAGTGAAACTTTCGAAGCGTGGAAACTCGTAGCTTTCGTAAACTTTCCGTTCTCGTTTCAAGATCCACGTTAACGGATCACTCCTTGCTCGCTTTTATTATTTATCTTCGCACCATTCTTGCGCATTCCTCTATTGATGGATAATAGTTTTCTGGCTCATTCGCATATGGATGACGATATAGGTAAAATTATTCGATAGACAGCCACTGTGCTGAATTGGGAGGTTTCGACTCATCTGTCAAATTTCTCTGATATTTCATCAACAGATCATCACCATTTCTGTCAAATGCCATGACAGACTAAAGATCTCTCGAACACTTTCTGCATATTTTCATTTCAAGAACAGTTATACAATTTTATTTTTAAGATCAAATATTGCATTTTTTCTTGCTAATAAAAAAGATCATTATTTTGAATTATATTATATATTAACATATTGTATAATAAAAATATAAAAATTATTTTTTCAGTGAAAAACAATTATTTAATCATTTCATATACTCTTTAAATTTTAATTTTTTTAATTTTCTTTTCTTTAAATATCTCAAAATATCGAATATTTTTAAATTTTAGAAACAAAAATTTATCATTATAAAATATACATTACTGACTTCTATTGATATTATATATAGATCTTGTATTTAAAAGAATTTTTTTATATAATGGCTGAAGTTGTGTATAATATATATTTACAACAACTTGCATCAAGCTGATGTAATTTTGTTTCGATTAATAAAAAGTTATTTTTTAAATGTTAAATGTAAATTGAATAATTACACAAACAATTGAAAAATTAACTTTGAAAAATTATATAAACTTATTTTCGAATAAAAAAATTAAATAATTTATATATTTTTGGTTATTTCGTTTCATTATTTTTCGAGTATTCAATTCAATAATTTTAGAAAAGCTCGAGCACAACAATTTTAACTGTTTTAAAATCCTTTTAATTCTTTTCAATGATTGGTCGAGGATTCTATGAAAAGGAAACGCATGGGTCATCCAACAATATATGTAACACAATGTAACGCAAATTACGGAACGCAATGCGAGATAAAAGCAATTGGCAACATTCTACGTCAATGGTTGTTAAAATATTTTTCAATTATCGTTGACTAACGAGTAGTCTCTTCAACAAATTAAAATTCCTCACCATCGTAAATGTGGGATATTGAAGTATCATTCGTGTAAAACAAAATACAGTTTTAATGTGAAACGAAACAAACCTCTTGTAACATTTTTTTAAAAGATGTATACTTATAAAATTTATATAAATCTATATATTTATGTAGATTGTATATAGATTGTATATAGATTTATAAAAAAATTTATAAATGATTAGCAAATAGACTTACATTACACTGTAATTTTCATTTTAAGAATCTAATCCTCATTCTCTTTTCTGATTATTATATAATTATTATATTATAATGTTAAAATTATCTCTAGAACTAAAAATTGAAAACGAATTTAAATATAATAATAATTTTCATATTGATAAGCTTACATTACAATCTTAATTACAATTCAGATAATCAATTGCAATTTCAATTGAAATGCTACTTTTCATAAAAGTTTTAATATTTTAACAACTTTAATATTGTTTCCTCTGACATATAAATTGGTCGTTTCTAAATGTTTTATCATAAACGGTTAATAAACGGTTTAAAAATAAAATCATTAGAAAATGATTATTAAAATTCAACGAGATTTTGATAATCGAAGTGTTCGAACGAATATATAGGTTGACGTATGCGGGTCGATGAGAAAAAGATTTTTTATTGTATCAGATGCGATGGAAATTTTATCCGAAAGGGCGAGCGATTGTTTGGAAGATTCTTTCGGGCGGCTTGCCAAGAACAGAAACAAAATTCAACATCGTATTCGTGTGACCTAGGTGTTTTTTTTTTCGCCTAGTCACCTAGTGGAAATGTCATCTCTGTTGGCGTGTGATTAAATTAACTTTGACGGTGATTCAACGGTTACATTTTCCTTTTTTCTGCGGTCTAATGGAAACTATTTTTAAGATAGAACGTTACATAAGAGATCCTTTCATCAGATTGAAAGAAACGATTGTTTTGCGAATCGAGAGTATGAAAATACTTTTTGTTTGATGGTATTTTTGTGAGTATATTTTCTTTTATTATTTCAATAATGACAGGTTTTTGATACTTTGTTATTCATACATTGTTAAGAATATCAATGTTGATTTTTTTCTAGAATTTTCCTTATTATATATTTTATATATTATATTCCTTATTGTATATTTTATAAATTAAATCAGAAATGTCGTACAATTTATTTAAATACGTTAGATTTTTTTAATAAATTTCACGTGAAAATTTTAGTTTAAATTTTCAAAAAATTATTAGATATAATGCATGACGAAATTATTATTTTCTTAAAATTTGAGTCTATGATTTTACAAAAATAAATATTAATGAAAAAATTGTCGCTTAAAGCTTTCTGCAAATATTTGATTATGATTTTTTATCTAGTTATTTATTTCATTTATTCAATATTTCGTTTTAAATTTGTCATAAAATATAATTATATCGACAGAAATTAAAAAATTGGAGAAAATGATAAAAATATAACATTTTTTTAAATTTTTTAATCCTAATATTCAACTTTGTAAAACTCAATCTTCAAATCGATTGATATTATCAAATTTTATTTAAAAATATTTTTATTAAAAATTAATATCTTTATTTTTCCACTTGATATATGATAAAAAAAAATGAACTCAGAATTGTGAAAATAAAAGTTTTATACTTGATTAAAAATGAATTTTTTAATCAATTTATGATATCGAATTTTTATCGCTTCAAGTATATTTTTTATAAATATATTATGCTTTTGTATGCATAAATCGATACAAGAATATTTTATCGTGCAAATTAAGATTTGATACGATTTATATAAGATATTTCAATAATAATACAACTTGATAATCGTTTGTACTAAAATAATCTGATATGAAATAAATATTGTTGATATTGACGAATCTTCAATAAACGATATTTATTAAAATATTTTGCAAAAAATATCAATTTTATTACGATCGTTATGTGCAGAATACTCATGAATATTACATAGAAAAATAAAAGACTTTATATTTTCATGGTTAATTAATAGTCATGTATAATACTTCGAGTTACCAAGAATATTCATAGCATATTTTTAAGATTAAGATATAAATAAAATATTATTTCGTAATCACGATATAATATATCTCTTTATAAAAACATAAATTTTCGCATAAATATTCGCAATCCACAGAAAGAAAAATTCCAATGACGTAATTGAAATACATAACAACCATAATTAGCGCATAAATTACAACGTTAATTCGACTTTTAAAAAAATAGCGTAACAAAAGAGAAGAGAACGAGTGGTGGGGTGGACACGTGACAATCGTTGAAAAGATTATCATAGCGAATTTCGTCCTCGGTTTTCATTTTATATCACGTAACAATGGTTGTATTCTCTGGACGTCTAAAATAAGTGGGAGAATTCGCAAAGAGTAGCGCCTTTGCCTGGCATTATCCGCGACTATTCTTATTTCGCCCACTCGAATATTCGTCAGCTTATTCCAGATAAAAGGGACCAAGTATAAAAATTTCCTGCTCGAAGCGTTTATTTAAATCCATCCGACGAGCAAGGCGGGTCTTGGTTAGCGCAGTTACAATTTTATTTCTTATCCTCTCCTCCGACCATTTTTTCTCTTTCTAATTATTCAAACGTAAGGTTTGTTCCAGATATTTCGAGTGAATTAAAGAGGTTATGTCAAGGAATTATAAAGCTATAAAAGAAAATTTCAATCTGTTGGATTATCGATATTAAGTAAAAAAAGATGATATGATATGACAAATTTATTTCTAAACTTGATAAATGATAATATCTTAATTATTATTTTAAAAATATTGTAAAAATTAGTTGAAAGATAACAAAAAAACGAACAACAGAGAAATTAATGAATAACATATTAAAAATTTTTGTTATTCTATGATACAGAAAATATTTTATACGATGGATAAAGTGGATATAAAAATATATACGATAGGGGAAAAAATTTTAAATATACAGAACAATTAATATTTTAGTAATTAAATAAAAAGAATACGTCTCACATTTGTATTACTGTTATTATTTGAATCGTAACTCTATGTATTATGACTTTTTATTTTCTGTATAAAAAGGTTTCATTCTTGAAATGTAAATCTTGTCGATATTGTGGAATCAAGATAACGGTCGAATTGAGAAAAGGAGTTAGATTTATCAAATAGATCTCGTATCCAGTCGTGTATTTCTTCTTCCATCGTTATCGTAAATTTAAACAAATTATTTACAATTAGTTAAAGAAGTTGAATGAAACTTTTTCTTTTCGTACTTTCGCATAAAAAAGGGAAAGGATAATAGTGATTACGAATTCAGTAAACTTAATTTTGGAAATAGAGATGTGATCCATGGCCAAGTTTTACGTCTTACCAGGGAATTTGAGAGATCAACGGTGGATGAAACGATTTATTTCGTAGACGAGAATGATGAGTTTCTCTTTTTCTCGTTTCTCAGTGAATTCGTTAGAATCGGAGTTAGAAATGGAAAGCTTGTTTTTGTCGATGGAAAATGTGATATAGAGATATGGAAAAAATCAGATACAATGCTTTTTGTGTTTGGCATTTTGCATAATTTTTCAAAAATAATAGTTCGATGAATTTTTTTTATATTTAAAAGTTACTTTTCTAACTTTTATTATATAATGTAGTGTTTATAATATTGATCCAGTCTAGATATAGAACAGAAATGAAGAAATAGGTATGGAATAACAAAAAATCCGATTTATTCTCGTCTCAATTTGGCTTTGATGAAAATAAAAAAGAAGTGAAGATACATGGATATTTCTGGGTCGGACAGGAAAGAAGTGACTAGTTCGCTCTGCCAGAAACTTAGTCGTGGAGTTGCTTTGTTCGTCGAAACTTTATAAAAGTATAGTCTTCAAACACTTGTGAAAATTTGTACCCTCCTTTCTACCAGATGGTGACGAATCTGGCACTCGTACTTTCTACCAACACAGCTCTTTGCCAGAAGTATAATAGCCTCTCCAATCTCTGCTACTTTTAGTATCTCGATATCGAGATTAATGAAACTTGCTCTTTGCTTGAAACTTTTACCTCTCTGTAACAAATTGGACGAGTTTATACATTTCCACGTTCAACGCGCGAATGTGAATTGCGTAAATATCTCAATTGTTGGGTAAATAAGATTGGCAAAAATTAAAAATATTGACAAAATATATCGAAACTTATTTTCTAAAATACGATTTAATCGATTACTTTTCGTTTATAGATTTAATTTGTATTTCGAATCTAAGAAATATACATTTTGTTACGGCGTTTATGATCTCTTTTTACGTCCAGACTTCAAATATCTCAATAAAAACATAAAAATAAAAAAATAAGATTTATCTCCTACGATGAACATAAAAGTCTTTCTGAATTTTATAAATTTTCATTCAAACTGAAATTTCTAACAGTTTAAACATTTCTATTAGTCTATAAAAAAAACGAGAATGTAAATCGTTTTACTTCATACCAAGTAAACATTTATCCTGTCATTATTGCTATTGGAGCAAAAGTAATTTAAGAAATAATTATAGATTCACTTGGAACTGATCTTGTAACCAAACGTCCTTTCAACAAACTCTATGCATTCAAATCTCCGAAGCTTAATTGCATTAACGATTTCAAATGAAATCGATACGAAGCCGGGTGAGACGACTCTCGATTAAGCGTCTCTCGTAGATCGCTTCTTTGAAGTTTAATCATTTCTGGACAAAGTCAAATGTACTTGTCTCCATTTAAGTCTTGAGAGAGTTGGTTAAGCAAGCTCCGTGATAGAGCAGCCTTTGCTTCAAGACCGGGCCGGGTACTAATCGAAAACGATCGATCACGGGCTTAAAACTTCGACGCGGCAGCTGATGCAGCCGGATAACGCGAGGGATCCATTCGTCATCGACGCCAGCTGAGAAAATTCGAATCGAAAGTCAAAGTTCTTCCGTTATTTATAGATATATACGCGATGTGCGACAAATGTGCGTAATCGATTCGATTCACGCTGGAACTAAGCTGAAATCTGTGAGATGCCTGTGACATGAAATATTACGAAATAAATTAAAAAATAATTTCCCAGATATAACGATTAATGAATTAATTTTCGGCCACACGTTTAAGTTGACAGTAAACAAGTTGATACGTACGTATAATTCATATTTGATATATGATCGTAATATTATCGAAATTGAGGCTTACTATCTAAACTTCTCAAAATAATTTAACTAAAAAAAAAAACATTTTTCTACAATGAAATTAATATAATAATAATAGAATAATAATAGAAATTAATATTATAATAGAAATAGAAATTAATATTTCATTCTACTTTCTCAATTGTTCTCAAGATAGCATTAATGGTATAGAGGGGATATTTTAGTCTCGATCGTTAGATTGAATCGAGTTGTAATACTTCGTTTTCAAAGCAAAGGATAAAATCGAATGTTATGAGATATGAGTCAGTACGATATAGAAGAAATAACTCTGCCAATTCCAATTTCGATGAGGGAACTGACATAATTTGTTCGACCATTGGAACCGAAATCTCATTATACGCTTTGTGATCGTATACTTACTTATACCACTAGGAATTACACAAAAGATTTTCTTTCTATTGCACAACGAATAAAATAAATTAAAAAATATTTTCAAATTCTAAAACCACTTTTACTTTGAACAATATGCCCTATTTATTTTTATATTAAGTGAAAAGAAAAGAGTCGATTATTTATAAGAAAATTAAATGAATCTAAATTTGAAATATCCTCAAAAGGATAAACCATCGATCTGTTATACGAAATAACACGAGAATCACGAAAAATTAGCTTTTTCCAATTTAATTCACTTGAAATAGATCGAAGAAAATAAGTTTCGTTAAATTTCACGCTTTACACTTCATCGTATCATCGTTTAATTGCAAGAGGAGAAGAGAGAAGAGATGATTGTTCCTCCACCTTCGGCACTGTCGAAACCAGGGTCGCCATTTTAAAGCGTTGATTAAAAACGTATGACGGAGACCTTTAGTGGTCTCGTTTTCGAAATAAATCAATGAGTTGAAAAAGCGTCCGTGTCCGTCGAGGACGACAAACACCGCGTGTTTAACCGTATTTGACGGATTAACGGCCGTCACATTTATCGGTAGCGCTTCGAAATATCCGTAATAAAATTACTGTGCACCGCCTAAGCAGGTCGACGAAACAAATGTCGTTCAATTGCCAAACTGTCGGGATCAGACAGTGTGACACAGGCAGGAATCGAGAGTTATTTGATTAAATATTCACAGGACACGCTCGATGGCAATTTATCCGTGATAACGAAAAGAGTTCGTAGAAACGAAAATGTGCGTGTAAACATAGTATAACGTATTACGATTCGTATCGATGCCGCTTGATAAATAAAAGCAAATATTATTAGTTTCGCGAATCGAATGACGGATATGCGATCGTTCGAGTATATTGGAATACGTGGAAATAAATTATGCGAGGAAAGAATGGATTGTTTGCATAAATATTCGAATATGAAGTAAAGTGAAAAATTCGAGCATCGTTCATTGCAGTGGAACGTAGATTCAGATTCGTTTGGAAATAAATCGAGAGAATATTTTTTGTTTCATGATAATATGTTTTTGGTAAAATTAATATTCTATTTTAATTGTATATATTTTTTATGATACTATTTTAATTACAATTATTATATTAGAGTTAAAGTATTTATTTATTTTTAAAATATTAAATAGAACGAATTAAAAATATATTTTAATATTGAAAGTCGCCGTATTTTTTTAAATATCGCAGAAGGAAACCAGAAGGAGAAAAAAAGATTTTACTTTAAATTATTTATTTTTGAATATACAATTAAATAAAATTTTAAACTTAATTGAAATAAATAACAAACTTCCATTGCAAAAGATATCGATAATGTTTTGCGAGCTATAAGATAATTTATATTATTTTAAAATCGAGATATGTAACTTCTTTCCAATTTATAATTTTAATTAATTAATAATATAATTAATTTTTAATTAAATTAATTAAACATTGTTGAAAATTTATATGCAGCAACAATAATAATTCTTTTGTAATAAAAATCACGTTGAACAAAATGAAAGAGACTATCGAAATTATCGATATTGAAGAAGGACGCAATCCATATGGAGTTGATTCGTATAAATTCGTATAAAAATTCATAAATAAAACATAATGTGATATCGATTATCCAATGGGATAACTAGTAAATATTATGCAGGTCGTTGTAATGATATGGCGAACAAAGAAGTGATTTAAGCGATTCTGCTTCATGTATCACGCCAGTTGGACAAAGTTGAACCAGTTTTGTACGAATAACGTGCCTATTTCGTATCGTGCTGTTATCAGAATTTATGCCCAACAGCGTTTTCTTATGTACTATTTAAAAATGAAAAAGATTATATTTTGAAAATGAAATTTGAAACTGTGTGTATTTATATTTTCGAAATGAAGAAAATTCTACATTTTAAATTTGCTTTTATTGAAAATAAAGAAATATTATAAATGTATCTTTTATAAATAAGAGATGTATTACAAATCTCTACAAAAATTTATAACTTTGAATGTGAAGTATTCTCGTTATCTTGTCGATAATCTCATTAATTTAGTGAATCTTGAACACAAAATATATAAAAAATATATATATATAAAGCTTTATTCAAACTTGTCGAATTACGTTCGTTAATAACGAAAAATCCTCGATGCTATAAAGATCTATTCTATCGAGTTTTCAATTCGAATGAAAAGTTAATGACATTCGACGAATCGCGACGAATCTTTGTCTCGCGAGTGGTTCGAGTGACGAGATCACAGTCAATAGAGAAAAGCAACAAACAAATAAAAAAAAAAAAAAGAAAGAAAAAGAAGCATTGAAAATCAAACAGCTCTGTGTGTTGTTCGAGGCGAATACGAAAAAAGAAGAAAAGAGAAAAAAAGGAAAAGTGGTCGCAACACGCTTAACACCGTGCAAATGAACGCAACGAGGCCACGAAGAATGAAGAGGTTGACGGTGCATGATAATTAGAAGTCAAAGTGTAATTACGAAAGCAGCGGTTGCACGTGGATTACACGGCGTGGTAATCGTCTCTCTAAGAAACCTGTTTATACACTTTCCATTACTTATAATCTTTGCGTGCTTTTATAAGCTGAAAAGTTACCCCGCTACGTTCTAATCCACTTAAACGCTTAGTTCGCTTCAGAAACGTATTTGGATTATTGTCCCCGTGCAAATAGGTCCAATTTTTTTCTTTTTCTTTTTCAGGAGAAGAGATAATTAGAAAAGCTTCTATTTGCAAAGAAAGTTTTGAACGAAGGAAGATCATTGAAATTTTGATTCCATTTTAAAATAACACTCCAATCGTTTCGTTCGACGAAGTAGCTTGTCAAAATTTTCAGGGATAAGAAAGAAATATGACCAAAAATTAACGATGCGATCATCTTGGTTCATCGACATCGCACACGATTCAGAGTAGAATTTTCCTTCTTCTCTTTATTTTCACTTCTTTAACGAACGAAGAGGAGTGGTAAATTTGAATTTTTTTTTTACAACGTCGTCTGGAAATACCGTATCTTCCCTTCGACCTTAGAGAATCGCAACGTTCAAAGAAACAAAGGAAAGTGGTCGCAATTCGCTCGACTCGCGAGGTTCAACCAGCCGGATTCAGACAAAGATTTCTTCTTTAACGGATTCAAAGACGCGCGATAGTTAAGGGTACTTGGAGAGGAGACCATAGAGACGGTTGCGGAGACAATTACGAAGCCGCATTCCCATGATAATTAGCACGACCCCCTGACGAAAGTTGAGATGCGACTTTGATATTAAGAAGAAAACTCTCGTCGCGGTTATTTTTTCGTAATTAGCGGGAAAACTGCGTTTCACGGATGATGCTTCCGGAAACGGATGTGGTTTTACGAAACGTCAAACGAAAACGAGTTCGAAGAATGAGCGCTCTTTCTTTCGTTTCGTTTCAATTTAATTAACCTTTGGCGCTCGTTGGCGAAGTAATTAATCGTTTCGGCAATTCGAATAAATCGACTTAAAAGTTTATTTAAAAATTAACGAATTTTACGAATTAGAAAGTATAATTTAAATCAAGTATCCGGCAGGAAAACAACGTGAAAAGAAGAAGGGAGAAAGAAAACCAAATCGAAAGAGGAAATTCGAATGGAAGGAGGAGGAAGAATGATACACTGCAAGGGAAAAACCGTACTCCCCTGAAACCTCGTGTCGTGTTATTCAAATTCCTCTATCTCTCGTCGCAAAGTAATTTGTCCCAGTTTCCAGAATCAACTCGTGCACACGAGCAACGCCAAACATATTCCAGTTGGTGAGATCTCGTTCTTGTTCCTGGGTTTTCGGATGTGTTCCCGTTGACGGCACGCGCAAAGAAGGCGCGAACAATTAAAACTGCAAATCCTCCGCTCGCTTTACCTTCTTTCAAACCTATTCTTCCGCCCGTAACCGCGCACTTACCTTTTCACCCTCTTCTCGTCTTTCGACCTCTTCTCATCAACCATCACCTTCTGGCGACCCCTTTCATTCACCGACCTGCCACGATTCTTTAACGGCGGTCCACTCTTCCCCAACAACCGTTTCTAACTCTTCCCTCCCCTCCTGGTTATCGCGTTCTTATACGCCGTAGCCCGTTGCATTTTTCATTTAGCCATTGATCCCTCGGCGGAATCATTTCAGGTTGAATGAAATCCATGCAACGTTCGTGGCTAGAGCAACCATGATTCTCTGGCTCTCCTCCCCTTTTTTCTTTCGCTCTTTTCTACATAGAAACGCACGAAGAAATGAATATCATATGGTATTAGAGGGAAGGGTGTGTGGATGTAGTAGGTGGTGAATGAGATTGTTTCTAGTGGAAATGGGATAACTCGTTCCGTGTTAATGCAACGGGTGAAGGAAGATGAAACTACGTATAGCCTGTTTCGTTTTTCCCCCTTTCTTTCCCCTCTCTCTCTCCTCTCTCTTTCTCTCTCTTTTTGCTCTTTTTACCGTCGAGATGTAACGAGTTGGATATTGTGTGCGGCATGAAAGTGGCGAATGAGATTGTTTCCAGTGGGAATGGAAAACTTGCTCTTTGTTCGTGCGGTCCTGGAAACAGGACTTCTGCGGCGGTGCGAGCGGTGGGCCTCCAGTGGTTGGGATTGTATGCCCTGGCGGTCGGACGTGTGCGCGCTGTTGCGGCGGCTAGTGACGCACCCGGAAAGGTGCGGCGTGCAAGCGGTGGTCTGTTCGGAACGGAGTTCTTGAGAGTAATGGTTGCTGGGGGCATGAAGCGCAATACAGAGCCTCTTATGCCTCAAGTCGTAGTTCGTACCTCCACGTGGTCCCGCTGGAATGCCTATCGATTGCTCTTCGGAGAATCATAGAGTTCGAAACCGGCTACGGCGAGGAGTGGGCGGTGAGGTGCACACCGATGGGGAGCAGCGACCCCACCTACCCATAGCTAAGAGAGCGAGCGGTCGACCGGCCGCTGGTGCTAAAAAATTTTTCTTTTTTTGATCATGTACGGAAGGGTAATGGAGACGGGTACCTTGTGCCCACAACGTAAGTAAGACTTACGTATCGAATAAGTCTAGTGGCTGGCGGATCGTTCGCTCTCTTCGGTGGCTTTGCGCCACGACCTGGAGCGACTGGAAAAGAGATGGAACGATTGGAAAGTGTTGGGAGCACTTTAACTTCCCAAAGAAAACAAAAAGCAACGTGAAACATAATGCCTAGAAATAGAGGAGCCTCGGACGCGGGAGCCCCCGGCCCTGGGACTCCCGTGGCGGACTTGTCCGCAACGGATGAGAGGGCCACCGGTGACGACCAATGCTTATCCCCGGACTACGATTTGGACATGATAAATCTACCATTGAGCGGGCAAATAAAATGCTACTGGTGCTCAAAAAAGGGGAAAGATATTAGATTCCTCCAGGAATCGCAATACGCAAAACATAAAGACACGCAACACCCCCAAGAAGTAATTATATGGAGGTGCGCTGCATGCCATAAGGAGTTCGAAAAGCTCCATGGCTGAAGGTGCCACTTACCAAAGTGTAAGGGGCGAAAAATATGGGAGGGTGTTGCAAAATTCAAATGCGAGTCCTGCGAGGAATCGTTCCTATCGCAAAGAGGATTGTCTATGCATGAGAGACATAGACATCCGGCGATAAGGAACCAAAAAAGAGCACAAAGCACAAGTCGGGGAAATACAAGACCAGTCAGTAGAGCCTCGGTCTGGTCTAAAGACGAAACAGAACTATTAATCAAGTTAAACCAGCGCTACAAACATTTAAAACAACCGAATGTAGCGCTGAGAGAATATTTCCCCGACAAGACCCTGAAACAAATAAGCGACAAAAGGAGGCTCCTGCCCGTTCAAGAAGAAGAAGTGGCCATGACTGAAAGTGAAGCAAGATCTCCTTCCTCCGAGTCCTCGGAAGAAAGCATTTACGAATCGGCCACGGAGGACGAAGGAGGAGGAGAAATCCGAGAAACGGCTCAACAAGAAGACCGCTGGCAAGAGCCGTTTCTCCAGTATATAACGTCGAACCACCTCGACGAAGGAGACTTCCTTCGAGGGGTGGAAAAAGAGATAGAAGGATTGGCACCTGCAAGAAATATCAAACAAGAAGAAGTAGATGCGGTACT